>NC_056726.1:1851061078-1851231078 GCF_019279795.1 Protopterus annectens
AGACTTATAATATTCAATATTCTTTTTTATATACTTGCTTCCTCTTAAAACACATTACTAGATTAAGCTAAGGGCCTTAACACAGTCATTGCCCTATGCAAGAATGGGAAAAAAGCATACTGCTTTTCATTTGTCATGCTCTTTTAACCAGAGTTTTCTTCTTCTTCTTTTTTTAACACTGCAGTACCTACATTTCTTAAAACTGAATAAGGAGAAGCAGAGAAGAAGAGAGAAAGTAAAAAAAGAACAAAAACAGGAGCACCTATTTACATTAAAATCCCCAATTACACTTAAGAAAAACTGAGAAAACTTTAATTTATAGTGTGCAGAGAAAATCATGCACTACTAAAACAGTAGCATTAAGAAAAAAATAGTTTTACTTACAGCTAACTTTCTCCATTCTCTTCCCCTCTCCTATTTTTCTGAACATTAATGATATGAAGTAGGGCATATGCTTTAGACTCCCCTACAAGTTTAACAAAGACCAAAAAAGTCCAACATTTCCAGTTTTTCTTGTTCTGCCATGTTTCAGAAATATAATTATTGCTTTGTAATCCCACATTTGTCAATTTCTACATTACTGGTTTTATTCCAGTTCATCTCCACCTCCCAAATTCTGTCTTTGCGTCATTTCCAACATACTCTTGATTTTTCTAGTCGACGCTTGTAATTTTCCTTCTCTCAAGCATTTTCCATTGAAACACTGGAAAATGTTTCACTGGCACAGTCTCTCTGTGGTCCCCATTACCAGAAGAACAAGAAGCAGAATCTCCCTACAGCTCACCTGTTGCTGGACACACTTTTGTAGTTCTTCCTTAGCATGTACTTCATCAAGAAATGATTTTGTCTCTCCAGGAAAAAATATTTTGATGATAATAGTTGGGTACAGCAGTTTGAATCTCATGCCTGCTTCTTGACATTCTCTGAATAATGGAATAATTTACTCCCCTTCTGCCTGGTATACGATGAGTATTCATTCTGCAAAAATACTCTGCTGTCTCCTACTTTTAGCACTTTGTCCTTCTGCCATAATTTTCTCGAATGCATCTTTACTATTAAAGGTCTAGGTTGCTTTTTTATAGCCAGGTTTGGAGCATACACACTGTGATGTCCCTCCTCTGGGCCAGTGATCAAGAAGCCTCAATCCTCACCACTTACACTGGTGGGGAATGTTCACTTTGAGAGTAAAACAGACACAAACAGTATATTCAAATGCAGTTCTCTGCACCAAGCACAATTTCCATTAAGAGCACACAGGGAATGGACACTCCAATCCTGAGGCTGGACTCCCTCTCCAGGCCCCAAATAAGAGTCCACACTGAGTTGAGTCCTCAGCTGGGTGTTCCAATCCAAGTCCTCCACCACCTTCTGTGTGAAATCAGTGCCCTGTGCCCTTGTTCCAAGTAGCTGACACAACCACTTATTGAGATTTGATTTTCACACACACACACACACACACACACACACACACACACACACACACACACACACCACACACACACCTGGGAAAGGATAGCACAGATTTACCCCGCTATGACACTTCCACCCAGAATATAAGGTAGACACTACCTCCAGAATACCCCAAATACAGCTACTCTAAGGCTCTTACCCGGGCACCCAATTATACATAGTAAAATTAATACTCATACAAATGGTAGTGTTTCCAAGCAGCACAACCTTTGGGAACATGAAGCCACCAAATAAATGCAAATGCTCTCAAAGGTTAAAATATTTTCTAAAAGACCAGCTACAATGAAAGATTTAGATATATTTAATACAAAAATGAATATGACAATATTGAATATCTATTCAAAATCAACACCAGAGATTCAATTCACAGGAAGTATAACAATAGCACAGATGGAAAATTTCAGACACATACAGAAAAACAATATTTAACTAATCTCACTATACTTTCCCAACTGACTGAGGAATTACTGTTCCCTACTTACTTGCTAGAGCAAGGCAAAATGAAATGGATGAGTGTCTTTGTTGTCAGTTCCAATAACAGAGTGCTGAGTGCTACTGACACATCTCTCACTAGTATCTAAATACAATTTCAGTGCTGGCTAGAGAATGACATCACATCTGGTCCCCTGAATCTGTGGTTCCCACACTATCACCTCACTAGCAACTGAGCCAGGACTTGTCATAGATGTGTCACAATACACACACTGAACTTTGCTAAGGCTTAATACAGCATCTAGAAGATATAAAACAAATCCACTGCTTCTACCCTTCCTGCACAAAAGCTTTTCATAGATATTACATCTCCAGCTGCATTCAGACCTGTGAGATAGAATTTTTATAGCCTAAATCAAGTCATTTAATTTAGGCTATTTTTCTTAAGGTAAGCTGCGCTGAACTTAACCTCTTCCATTCCAGTTTCATCTGTTAAAATATATATGTCATTTAATTTTAGGCTATTTTTCTTAATGTTAGCTGCGCTGAACTTAACCTCTTCCATTCCAGTTTCATCTGTTAAAATATATACATTTCAGCAATTACAATATAGCCTGGCATACATGTATATTTCTTTTCTATCCAGCAGGACCCACTGCTGATACATTTTTAACAAAAACAGCTTTACAAATATATTTTAAAACAACCATCTCTACAAATCAGTTTGATATTCAAATGATATATAATTCTTTACAAAACTCCAGCTAGCTATGCTGGAATATGTCACAAATGCACTGCCCTAATCTCTCTGGCACAGCTAGCACTATTTCACATCAACACACACACAGTGTGCCCTTTCAATTAACAATTCCTGTTGTGGAATACCAGTCCAGTTGCTTATTTTTGCTTTTATAAAATTAATACAGTCTTTTCCTTCCAGCTTCTCTGGTACAGCAGAAAATCTCATGTTTTCCGCTTGTGCTCTGTCCTCTAATTCTATTATTTTTGAAACATCTCTTCTTGTGTAGTCTCATATTCAGCCACCCTTTTCTTTATTTCACCCTCTGAGTTTTGCAGTTTTATTACCTGATCTGAATATCTGTTTAAAGCTCCTTCCATTTTTTCCAGCCTTTTATTGTTTCAGTTGATGTTTCATTTACTTTAATTAGGTCTCTGTGTAGTTGCCTTATACTTTCCTCTAGGTTAGTGGAGGTCATGTCTGGAGCTTGCACTGCTTTTTAATGAACAGCTGCAGTACTTTTCTCATTTAATGTTTTTTCCTCGCCTTTTGTAACTGATTTTCCTTCAGGTTGTCTGTATTTTGTTTTGCCTGGCATCCAAGCAGTGCACTTACTAGCCAGTTACTGAAATTTACCCAGAAATCTAGGTCCACTGGCTCCTCTGTTAAGTTTCTGTTTTCACACTGGGAGAGCTAAAATTAAGCTGTTATTCATTGTGCATCCATCTTGGAAGTCCTCCTATATTCAGGTATCTATCAAGGAAATACTATATCTAGTATTTTAGGTAGTAAACAACCCCAAACCTCACAAGCAGTACTCCAGCCTTCAGCTCACATTCGTAACATTTGGAACCATGCTTTCCCAACTGCCTCTGTAGCCAGCGTTGTGGAAATGGGCATGTATGCTAAGAAAATATAGCAACTGTCTCAAGTTTACTGACAATCACCTACTACTTAAACTAGCTAATACTGTATGTGAGAAATGCAGTTAGACAATGAAGTTAGTAATAAAGAACATCAGACTATACCTATCACACACAATGCAGACCAAACATCTAGACCTACATATACAGGTTCTTAAAAATAACCTGTATAAACCAAAAAAAAAAAAAACAAAACACTTTTAAATGTAATCTAAGAAACAAGTACACTCAGCCAGCTCACAAGCACTCAACTCGGGCAGCACCCACCATGAAACATGCATCTAAAACTCATGGTGTGTCAATCAAAAACCCATAAGGCAAACCTCTACACAATCCAACATCCTAGACACTGGTGACACCATAGTGAGACACACTGATGCACCACTCATCAGAATGAATGAGGATAAGGTCACAATTGCCTGTCTATCAGGTGCCAGGAATCGAAACATCACACATGAACTCAAATTCATACCCCACAAATAGACATATGATACAGTCATAGTACATGTGGGAGTAACCACCTTTAAAAAAAAAACACCTTTATTGACTTATTACTTGTAGCATAGGTAAACTTACATTTATATAAAAGTAATCAAACCAGGTCTACTTGAAAAGACCAAAATCTCACACTATCGAATCTAACAAGACGAAGACAACATCGCTGAAACGTCACAAGAACGAACACTCGGAACGCTGATAAGGAACTCCGGAAAAGTCACCACTTGTCCAACACCACAAAAAAAAAAAGACCAAAGCAAACCAAACCCACCAATGTAGGTGGCTTCATCCACTCCCCTAACTAAATATACCAACTCCGATACTGCACTACAGTGGGGAGAGGGCAAAGGTCACCATGGTGGCCAAGTGGCTCTTTTCCCACAGTAAAATTCTGGTGTTCTGAATGTTTGTACTTGTGAGATTTTGGCAATGTCATCTCAGTCTTGTCAGATTTGGTAATGAAGGATTTTGGTCTTACAGGTAGACCCATCAAACCATATTAACAAGTTCACATTTACAAACATTATACATCACATACATTGTACTACACCATATAATCAAGTAACATTACATAAAGTGTTCAATTCCTGCCTTCCCTTAAACCTAATTCCTCCTCCAAAATATTTTTCTGAATGCATTGCTCCCACAGTTTCCATTCTTTTCTATGTAATTTACTGCTACCCTTTTCTAAAGATCCCACTTCCTGTTCTTTTATTTCTGTTACAATATTCACTACTTCAAGTATAGCTGGTAGATTTTGATTTCCATTTTCTAGTAATTGCTTTTTTTAGAAGCTACCAGAATTAAACTTAATAAGGCCGTACTATGTCTATGAAATTCAGAAACTGTATCGCAGCTCAAAAAAGTCATTTCCTTAGTTACACTCATTTGCTTAGCCAGTATTCCTGACAGAGTACTCTGCAGGGAATTTTTAAAGTCTTCCAAATCACTACAATATGAGAAGATATGCTGCCAAATGCCTCCTTCTTCCCCATTACACTTCCAACATTTCTCATCTACCTGAGACAAACTTCTTTGCAGTCTGCCTGGGGTATATAAAAATATATATGCAAACACTTCCAAGCAAAAATACTAAATCTTCCAGGCTTTGTTGCATATCTGGGAGCCATTCATATGTCCTCCAACTGCCTCTTGTAAATTGCTTATCTAATCTCTCTTCCCAATCTTTTCTGACTTCCTCTGATTGATTCCTATAGTTAATGTGCAATATTTTATATGCCCTACTATTTATATTTTTTTAGCAGCAGCTTCCATCACAGATTCAATTAAAAACACAATCAGTGCAGGTCTTTCACTTAGGATTCCCCTGTCCCTTTGTCTATACTCTGGCATCAATTCTTGATAGGGAAACCAATCACTTGCCTTCAATCCAAATATTTTCCTGGCCACTTCCCATTTTATTACCTTCTCCTCTAATTATTTGTTCCCAATACTTTAGCTCCTTTGGAAGATTCTTCCAGTAAATTCCAGTCCCCTCTGTATCACTAATTGTAGTCATCCCAGTGGGGAGAAACTCCTTTCTCCATGCCTGTGTTGCCTTTGTTCTTAGTATACTTTCTGTTACTTTATGAATATAATATTCTGCATGACTGCTGCTATTCTCCTTAAGGATCTGAGTCCAAAATCCCACTCTTTCATTATTTCTTGAATTACCTCCCTGCTTCATCACCATCCATTTTCTATTTGAATTCTAGATTTCAGCTTGTATTACACATAACAGCCTTAACTGTGTAGCTCGAAAATATCCATTCAAGTCAGGTAATCCTAAAGTTCCTTGCTCTATTGGGAAGATCAACTTATCCCACTTGACTCTTGTTTTCTTCCCCTCCCAGAGAAAATCCCTTCAACTCTATTCATTGCTATCCACAAATTTCTCCTCTGCTTAATAAAAATATGCCTGGTCTGCGTATAAAACTAAAGGAACTAAAACATTTTTACCTCTTCTATCATGCTATCCATATCCATAAACAAGAGCTTCCAGTTTCTCAGTTTTTGTATTATCTTTTGTTTAGTCACTTCCCATATCTCTTTAGCTGCCATAGCAAAATACATTTAATCCATGCTCCTTAACAGTTGCTTTTATCATGCCCCCACAATTATTGCTATTGCTGAACCAATTCATGTGTGTGCACATAATTTACAGTTATAGCTTTTGTTATATCTTCATTAATTTTGTATCCCAAAAAACCCAGAACTATGTCATAATGTTCCACAACACTGAGATGTCCTTGCCTGGTTCCATTAGGTATAAAATAATATTATCTGCAAATAAAGCCAACATTTCTTGAATACCATATCAATTATATCCTTGAATTTCTGAGTCCCTTATTTTCTTTGCTAATGGTTCTACATATAAAGCAAATAACAAAAGAGAAAGAGGATATGCCTGCCTGGTTCCTTTCTTCATACACAACTTATTAGAATGGAGCCCTTCCACACTGATTTTTTGCCTTCAATCCCTCCAATATCCTCCTAATAAACATTATTATTGTATCTGGGAATGGAAATGTTTTCACTGCCATACTCATAAAATCCTGGCTTACTCTGCAAATGCTTTATGTGCATCAAGATCCACCAACAATAACAGTACTTTCTTATAGGTAGGTACTAGGCTATCGGCCCTAGGGCCTATACAAGACTAGCCAAAAAGGTACCCTGGCTTTCGCCACCCAAGAAAATTATTTTCCTTTGCCCCTGTCGAGCAGAGCCACAGAAGTGATCCCTGGGGTGAATTTCCTATTTCCCATCCAATCATCAAGATTCTTCTTATACAGTGCTAATGAGGAGCGTTGTTTGATATAGACAGGTAGTTTGTTCCAGAGTATGGGGAGTCTCTGGGACAGGAATCTATCCCTCCAGCATGCTCTGTTTATTGTGGCGACAAGGTTTAGGTCCCTAGAGCGCGTGGCTCAGAAGGATTGGGATTTCTTTAAGTGGAGCATGTCCAACAGTTCTGGGTTTGACATAGCTTTGTATATTAGGCTGAGATCGCCTCTGAGTAAACGATATGCCACGGAATAAAGCTGGAGTTTTTGGGGACGTTCTGCGTAGGGCATCTTTTTGAGGCCAGTAATCCTCTTTGTGAGGTATTTCTGCGGCCTTTCCAGTTGTTGTAGATGTCTTGTGAGGTACATACCAAAAGGGATGCTGTACTCTATAATGGGTCTAATGAGTGATGAGTAGAGGGGAACAATGACCTCTTTTTTCCTGGATGAGAAACCTTTTGTGATGAGGTGTGCCACGTAGAAGGATTTCCTGACTACTGTGGCGATGTGATTATCAAAGGAGAGACTACTGTCCACCTGTGTCCCAAGGTCTCTTATCACACTTTCGGTGTTAAGTATACTACCGCCTATGTTGTAGTTCATGGGTACAGAGTTTTTACCAAAGGGGATGACAATGCACTTTTTGGCATTGAGCTTGAGGCCATGGCTTTGACACCAGGCATCTGTCTCAGTGAGGCCCTTTTGCAGGATGTCCACATCATTAAGAGTTTCAATTATGGCTCCTATTTTGCAGTCATCTGCGAACTTTGTTAGCCAAAGACCTTCTGTGTTAGTCTGTACTTCAGAAAAGTAGATACCAAAAAGGAGTGGACCCAGGACTGAACTCTGTGGTACTTCACTTGTCACTGGTCTGAAGTCAGAGTTGGAGTCTGCTACTTTCACAGTGTGGGTTCTGTCAGTGAGCCAGTAGGCAACCCATGTTGTGACATAAGGATTTATACCTAGTTTAATGAGTCTATCTATAATTCCAGAGTGGGGGATGGTGTCAAACGCCTTGGCGAGATCCAGATAGGCTGTGTGAGCCAACTTACCTTTGTCTACGGCTTTGGTGACTGCTTCAAAGAAGTCTATCAGGTTTAGGAGTCATGATCTGCCTTTTACAAACCCAAACTGTGTGGGGTCCAGAGTTTGGAGATTACCAATGTCTTTGTTTATAAGTTCCATGATGATATGTTCCATGGCCTTGCAGACCAGGCTCATTAGGCTAACGGGGCAGTAGTTCATGGGGTCTGTGGTGGCTCCCCCTTTGTGGAGTGGGATAACCATCGCTGTGCGCCATTCAGTGGGCACAAAGCCTGATGTGAGGTTTTGATTGAACATGGTGCTTAGGTGGGGTGCCAGTTCATTCTGTAGTTCATGTAGAATGCAGCCTGGGATGTTGTCAGGTCCCATGGATGCTGTGTTCTTGGCTTTGGAGAGTGTGGTTTTTACCTGTGCAGCCGTGATTACAGGAACTTTGCATTCTTCCGGTATAGAGATGGGCCCTTTGGGAGGGGGGGGGTAAAGTTAGCACTGAACCTATCTGCCAGGATGTTGGCAATATAAGTTGGTTCTGTATATTTAGTGCCATTGTGCTGTAACTCAGAGCAGATATGAGTGTTGCCAATGAGATTCTTGACATAGCTATAGAATGCTTTTTGGTTGTCTTTAGAAATAGTGGTGATTTTTTTTTCGTAACTAGCTTTGGAGGATTTTATGAGGGATCTCAGCTTCTTACCGAGGCTGACCAGGGAGTTCCTCCAATCATGGAATTTTACTCTTTTTTGCAACAGTTTCTTTTTTCTGTTGTAGAGTTTGTTTATGACAGGGGACCACCCTTTTTTTGGAGGATAGCATCTTGGTTCTGTTGGGGATAGCACGATCCATGCACTCGTGTAAGTGCTTATAAAGTGCATTTGTGTAGAATTCAGCAGTCGTACCTCTATTGTCCGTCTGCATGGGTGTCGTGAAGTTTGCCACTTCTCTCTTAAGAAATGTGAAGTTGGCTTTGGAGAAATTTTTACGGTGGTTTCCCTAATGGGGGGTGGGGGGTGGGGGCGGGATGTGGATGTCTAGGCTGATTTGCTTGTGGTCGGATCTGACCAACAAGGAATTGACCTCTGGTGTGGAACACCGGTCGCCCATGTTGGTAATGACCAGATCTAGGATATTGCTGCCCCTGGTGGGGGTGTGGATAAGTTAATCCAAGGCATTGGAATTTATGAATTCCAGAAAACGTTGAGCAAAAGAGTTGGTACATGAGTAGTTTCCCCAGTTAATGGTGGGGTAGTTGAAATTGCCCATTATTAGGGTGTTCGGTTGAACCCTAATATTTTCCAGTGTATCAAGAAATGAGGAGTGGGAATCCTGGGGCATGGTGGGGGATCTGTAGCAATTTACAATCTAGATTGCGGTCTTGCCCAGAGTTAGTTGCACTTGGATAATCTTAGGTGCATTATGCTGAGCAACTAGCCTGGAGGTGTGGATATCCTTAATGAATATAGACATGCCTCCGCCTTTAGTGTTTCGGTCCAGGTTAGGTGGCAGAAAGATGTGGTATGAATTATATAGCCTGGTAATGCAGGGGTGCTCTCTGGAGCCTTGAACCAGGTCTCTGTCCCTGCACAGATGTCGATGTTCTCCATTTTAAGGAGTGCCTCAACTGAATGCATTTTGATGTTTAGACTTCTAGCACTGAGAAGCATTACCCTCAGATTTTGCTTGCTTGTACCTGTTACGGTGGTGAATTTGTCATTTGAACCTTGCCTAAAAAGGGCACTATAGGGGTGGCAAGGGCCTTAGCCAGTATCCAGAATCCCAAGGGCGACAGGTGCAGGTCATCTCTGGCAAAGCATTGTGGTCTGTCGATCATGGCATCCCAGGCAGACAGATACTGGATCCCCTCAGAATGACACCAGAAGCTTAGCCAATTGTTGGTGTCAATCATTTTGTCCTTGTACTGTGGTATCATTCTGGGTGATGGCAGGATGCTACTCAGGGCTAGGGTCATACCTGCTTGGGCTACAAGATTGGAGAGCTCCTCCATGTCTCTTTTCATGTAGTCTAGGCAGGTACGTCTCAGGTCATTCACACCAACATGGACAATGACAGAGTCATAATTGTACTTGTTGTGGAGTGACCTGAGTGCGTGCGTTATGTGGTGGATCCTGGCACCAGACAGGCAGCTGACAGTAACTTTTTCCTTGTTTAGCCTGGTGAGTGAAACATCAGTGTGCCTGACTATAGTCACCTATGACTAGAGTGTTGGGTATGTTGTTATGTCTTATGGGCTGTGGTTGAGTGGCACACTGTGTTTTTGGGCTATATGTCATTTGGGTTGTGTTGGGGGGGGGTGGAGGCTACTTGCGTTTCTACTTTGGAGGTCTTTGTTGCTTGAGCAGATTTTTATTGAGAGCCTCCATGAATGTAGGTGTGTGTTTTGTGTTGCTATGTGTGTGTTTTGGTGGTGTAGGTTTTGAGGGACTATGTGATGAGTGTGGTGTGGTGCAATTGTTTACCTTCTCCTCTTGAATGTCTAGTCCAGTCTTAGGTGAAGAGAGCTTTGCTTCCAATTTGGCTATATAAGTGCATCTCTCACAGGTTGTAGTGTTGGGTTGGGTTGTAAGAAGATAGGGTTAACTGTGTACATGAGGCAATTGCTGCATTGACCCAAGTTGCCCAGATTCATCAGGTAGACAGGAGAAAACACCGGGAGCTGACCCCTAGACATGCCTGGATAGGTGCTTATTTATTAAGTACTAAAAACTGTTTTCCTCTAGACAAGTGAGGAAAGTTGAGTGCTGTAGTCACTTGTAGCTTATTTAGTGCTTACGAGTTCTAAACAAGTGCTGAGCTCAACGAAACAGATTTGAGTGCTAAAACTAAAAAACTGGCTAGTTCTAAGGGAAAATTTCAAGAGCAGACATTATGGCGCCAGGAATAGTTTAACCCTAGTTAAGCGGTGATGCATAGTGTATTTTTTTTTAATATAACAGTAGCAAATGAGCAAAGTGATTTAAACAAATTAACCAATTAACCAATAAAAAGCTAAAAACTGAGCCCCGTTCCAGCAGTCTTCGATCAGACAAGTTCTAACTTCAGGCAGGTATGACCCTAGCCCTGAGTAGCATTCTGCCATCACCCAGAATGATGCCGCAGTACAAGGACAAAATGATTGACTTCAACAATTGGCTAAGCTTCTTGTGCCATTCTAAAGGGATCCAGTATCAGTCTGCCTGGGAGAACATGGTTGACAGACCACGATGCTTTGCCAGAGATGGCCTGCACCTGTTACCCCTGGGATTCCGGATACTGGCTAAGGATCTTGCCGCGCATATAGTGCCTTTTTTAGGCAAGGTTCAAATGACAAATTCACCACCATAACAGGAACAGGCAAGCAAAAACCGAGGGTGATGCTACTCAATGCTAGAAGTCTAAATCTCAAAATGCTCTCACTCGACGCACTCCTTAAAATGGAGAACATTGACATCTGTGCAGTGACTGAGACCTGGTTCAAGGCTCCAGACAGCACCCCTGCACTACCAGGCTATAACTCATACCACATTTTTCGGCCACGTAACCTGGACCGGAACACCAAAGGCGGAGGTGTGTCCATATTCATTAAGGATATCCACACCTCCAGGCTAGTTGTTCAGCATAATGCAGCCGAGGTTATCCAAGTGCAACTAACTCCGGGCAAAACTGAAATCCAAATTGTAGCTTGCTACAGATCACCCACCATACCCCAGGATTCCCACTCCTCTTTTCCTGATGTACTGGAAAATATTAGGGTTCAACCAAACACCCTAATAATGGGCGATTTCAGCTACCCCACCATTAACTGGGAAAACTACTCATGTACCAACTCCTTCACTCAACGCTTTCTGGAATTCATAAACTCCAATGCCCTGGATCAACTTATCCACACCCCCACCAGGGGCAACAATATCCTAGATCTAGTCATTACCAATATGAGTGACCGGTGTTCCACACCTGAAGTCAACACCTCATTGGTCCGATCCGACCATAAGCTAATTATCCTAGATATCCACATCCTGCCTCCACCCCTCATTAAGGAAACCATGGTAAAAAATTTCTCCAAAGCCAACTTCACATTTCTTAAGACAGAAGTGGTGAACTTCATGACACCCATGCAGATGGACAATATAGTTACGACTACTGAATCCTACACAATTGCACTTTATAAGCACTTACATGAGTGCATGGATCGTGCTATCCCAAACAGAACCAAGAAGCTATCCTCCAAAAAAAGGAAGCCAATCTGGTGGTCCCCTGCCATAAACAAACTGTACAACAGAAGGAAGAAACTCTTGCAAAAGAGAGTAAAATCCCACGAGTGGAGGAGCTCCTTGGTTAGCCTCAGTAAGAAGCTGTGATATCTGATAAAATTCTACAAAGCTAGTTACGAAAACAAAATCGCCACCGATTCTAAACACAACCACAAAGCATTCTATAGCTATGTCAAGAATCTCAATGGCAACACTCAGATCTGCTCTGAGTTACAGCACAATTTCACTAAATATACAGATCCAACTGATATTGCCAACATACTGGCAGATAGGTTCAGTGCTAACTTTACCCCCCTCTCACCCCCTAAAGAGCCCATCTCTATACCGGAAGAATGCAAAGTTCCTGTAATCACAGCTGCACAGGTAAAAACCACACTCTCCAAAGCCAAGAACACAGCATCCATAGGACCAGACAACATCCCAGGCTGCGTTCTACACGAACTACAGAACAAACTGGCACCCCATCTAAGTACCATGTTCAATCATAGCCTCACTTCAGGCTTTGTTCCTGCTGAATGGCGCACAGCAACGGTTATCCCACTCCACAAGGGGGGAGCCACCACGGACCCTGGGAACTACTACCCCATTAGCCTGATGAGCCTGGTCTGCAAGGCCATGGAACGGATCATCATGGAACTTATAAACAAAGACATTGGTAATCTCCAAACTCTGGATCCCACCCAGTTCGGGTTTGTAAAAGGCAGATCATGTCTCCTAAACCTGACAGACTTCTTTGAAGCAGTCACCAAAGCCGTAGACAAGGGTAAGGTGGTTCACACAGCCTATCTAAATCTTGCCAAGGCTTTTGACACCATCCCTCACTCTGGAATTATAGATAAACTCACTAAACTAGGTATAAATCCCTATGTCACAAGATGGGTTGCCAACTGGCTCACTGACAGAACCCACACTGTGAAAGTAGCAGACTCCAAATCCGACTTCAGACCAGTGACAAGTGGAGTACCACAGGGTTCAGTCCTGGATCCTCTCCTGTTTGGTATCTACTTCTCTGAAGTACAGGCTAACACAGAAGGTCTTTGGCTAACGAAGTTTGCAGATGACTGCAAACTAGGAGCCATAATCGAAACTCCTAATGATGTGGACATCCTACAAAAGGGCCTCACTGAGACAGATGCCTGGTGTCAAAGCCATGGCCTCAAGCTCAATGCCAAAAAGTGCATTGTCATCCCCTTTGGTAAAAACTCTGTACCCATGAACTACAACATAGGCAGTAGTATACTTAACACCGAAAGTGTGATGAGACGTTGGGACACAGGTGGACAGTAGTCTCTCCTTTGATAATCACATCGCCACAGTAGTCAGGAAATCCTTCTACGTGGCACACCTCATCACAAAAGGTTTCTCATCCAGAAAAAAGAGGTCATTGTTCCCCTCTACTCATCACTCATTAGACCCATTACAGAGTACAACGCCCCTTTTGGTATGTACCTCACAAGACATCTACAACAACTGGAAAGGCCGCAGAAATACCTCACAAAGAGGATTACCGGCCTCAAACAGATGCCCTACGCAGAACGTCTCAAAAAACTCCAGCTTTACTCCGTCGCATATCGCCTACTCAGAGGTGATCTCTGCCTAACATACAAAGCTATGTCAAACCCAGAGCTGTTGGACATGCTCCACTTAAAGAAATCCCAATCTCTCTGAGCTACATGCTCTAGGGACCTAAACCTTGTCACCACAATAAACAGAACATGCCAGAGGGATAGATTCCTGTCCCAGTGATTTCCCATACTCTGGAATAAACTACCTATCTATATCAAACAAAGCTCCTCATTAGCACTCTTCAAGAAAAATCTTGATGATTGGATGGGAAATAGGAAATTCACCCCCGGGATCATCTCTGTGGCTCTGCTCGACAGTGGCACAGGAAAATAATTTTCTTGGGTGGCAAAAGCCAGGGTACCTTTTTGGCTGGGCTTGTATAGGCCCCAGGGCCGATAGCCTAGTACCTATCTATGAACATATGAACACTCCTGCCACTAGGGTGCAGGGGAACCTTCTTCAAAAAATGATGGTCTGGATTAGTGCTCAAGTTATACAAACAAAGCTAAATTCAGCAGGTCTGAATTTAGTCAATGCTACAGCAAACAAGGCGTACCATTTTCAGAAAGAAACAGTTCAAATAAGCAGGCACAATAAGCCTTTAACCAGAAATTCTGCTTTCCTCTTTATCATCATTGTTCTATTAATGTTGTCAAATGTTTGCCTTCCCTCCACAAAACTACACTGATCTATATCTATCAATTTTGTTATCATTTTGCCATTCTTTTAGTCATTATAAACATAAACACTTTATAATCATGGTTTAGTATTGAAATGGGCCTGTATAAAGCTGGATCTGATGGATTTTTGCCCTCTTTAGGTATTACAGCAACCAGCACTTTTTTATCCCAGGATGATGGTGCCTCCCCTCATTTTAAAATACTGTTAAACAAAACTTTCTAGATTTTTATCTCTTTCTTTCTTCTTAGCTTCCAATTTTCCACAGGAATCTATTCCTACAGATTGGTTATACATCACCATTTTTATCTGATCTCCTAATATCTTAACTGTTAATTGCTGAGCCTCATCCACCTGTAACCTTGGCACAGTTAAGTCATACGTAAACATTTTCATTTGTGCTTTTTCTTGATTCCCCCATTTCTCTGCTTTATACAAATTTTCATAAAATTTCCAAAATTACATAACATATATCTCAAAAAAAATAACCTTGTTAAACTAGAGCATGCCTATAACAGCATCGCCAGATTTGCCACGGGTAATCCTTTTCGTACCCACCACTGCCTAAATCTCAGGCAGCTGGGCTGGCTAGAAATTCAAAACCTTCTAAAAATCTCCCAACTAACTATGGCCCACAATATATTTTATCAACCTAATAGAACTCCTATACTATCCAATCTCATAATCCCCTATAAAAACCTAGATATACTATGCTCCTCTAACAAGCTTCTAGCTAGCATAACCAAAACTAACAATTTGGCTGGAAACTCCCTGTTTTCTAACACTGTGGGAAAAGACTGGAACCTACTTCCCAAAGAAATAACATCACTCTCTTCTTTGCCTCTCTTTAAACAAAAGCTCAAAACGCACTTTAAAATACACTGGTTATGCCCATGCAGTGAACCAGACTAAGCCTTCCCTGCCTGAGCCCATATTTGTCTATACCATACTAAGTTTTTTTTGTTTTATTTCTTTCCTCATTATTTTCTCTGATGAGGAACTGAACTGGTAATCACAGCGATACAATTACACATACTGGTTGACAAAAAAAAAAAAAAAAAAAAAAAAGGTGCATACTTTATTTCTACTATGTTTATGTACTATGTAACAATTACCATTCCTTCATTGTTTGTATTTCATGTTTTACTGTTTGGAGCTTTTCTCCTCGGGCCTCTACTGAAAATGGAAATATATCCAGCTAGACCAGCCCGGTCAACAAATGTAAAATAAAAATAAATAAATATATAAGGTCTCTGGTTATTTTTCTTGTTATAGGTTCCCGAAGTTTGGTAACAACACTTTCTACTTTCTGTTGCTAGTCATTGTGCCAAAAGTTTTTTTTTTTTTTTTGCTCTGGAGTTATTAAGAAAACAAACAAAAAAAGAAGTTATGTACTCACCATAATGTTCCATATGAGTTGTTCATTTTCATTTGTCTTCAACTTGAAGGACCCAGAGATCCGGTAAGGATCCAACTCGGCCGCATACTTCAGTTTTTGATCCAAGCTCCAAGCTCCTCCTCTACCCATAATGCCCCAGATTCCCTCCTCCCCTCAGAACGAGTTTGTTGCAGAAAACAGCAGCATCCCAATCTGAAACAATATGCCCATAAAAACTGGCATAACCCACAAAAGGTCTGACAAGGGAAAAACAAGCTAAAAAAGGTGGAGCTAAGACTTTTCCATCCAGTCTACTACACAGCCCACACAAGGTAGGGGGAAGGAGGGAGGGGCGGTTGAAGACAAATGAAAATCAACAGCTCAGATGGAACGTTATGGTGAGTACATAACTTCTTCATCTGAAGTTCTTTTTATTTGATCTTCAACCTGAGGGACAGAGTCCTCAGCCAACAATAAACCCTGGGAGGTCCTCATGGAAGAGATATTCCGGAGCACGGCTGAGCCAAAGGATGCTGTGCCCCTGAAAAAAAGATCAAATTTATAATGGGAAATAAATGTGTGCAGAGATGCCCAGGTAGCTCACAGCAGATACCAGCAAAGGAGACCCTGGACCAAAAGGCAGCAGAAGTTACAATGGGCCTAAAGCTAAATGCCAAAAAGTGCATAGTCATCCCCTTTGGAAAAAACAAAGTGCCCACAAATTACCACATTGGTGGTATTCCATTAAGTACGGAAGAAGTAATTAGGGACTTGGGGACCCAAGTAGATAGCAATCTCTCCTTTAACAATCACATTGCCAAAGTGGTTAGAAAGACCTTCTATATAGCCCACCCCTATCATGAAAGGGTTCACATCTAGATCAAGAGAGGTCATTGTGCCCCTCTACTCATCACTTATCAGGCCCATAATTGAGTACAATGCCCCGTTTGGGATGTACCTTACCCGACACCTTCAGCAACTGGAAAGTCCTCAAAAGTATCTCACCAAGAGGATCAAGGGGCTCAAACAGATGCCCTATGCAGTTCGGCTAAAGAAACTCCAGCTCTACTCAGTTGCGTACCACCTACTTAGAGGCGATCTGTGTCTGACGTATAAAGCCATGTCCAACCCAGAATTAATGGACATGCTTCACCTCAGGAAATCTAAATCCCTTAGAGCTACATGCTCCAGGGACTTGAACCTAAGCACAGAAATAAATAGGACATGTTGGAGGGACAGATTCATATCCCAAAGGCTTCACTCACTCTGGAACAAAATCCCAATCCATGTTAGGCAGAGCCCCTCACTGACCCTCTTCAAGAGAAATCTTGACGAATGGATGGGAGATCGTAAGTTTACCCCTGGGATCTCTTCTGTGTCGCTGCTTGACAGAGGTACAGTAAACTAACCTTAAAAGGGCTACCTTCTGTGACCTACTATACAGAGGCACAGTCAACTAATCTAAAAGGGTGGCGAAAGCCAAACACACTCTGTCTAGGCTTATAAATGCCCTAGGGCAGATAGCCTAGTATTAACCTATGAACCTATGGTGGAATGCGTCTGGACATGCCCTGGAGGAAATAACCCTTTGGCTCGATAGGCTAAGAAGATGCATTCAGAAATCCATCGAGCAGTAGTAACTTTAGAAACTGGCTTACTAAGGAAGGAAGGGTTTAGAAAATGATACAAAAAGTTCATCAGACTTACGAAAAGATTTTGTTCTATGCAAATAAAAGTGCAGTTGCCTGTGAACATCAAGCAAGTGCACCTTGCACTCTCCCTTATTCTGGACATTTGGAAAGAAAACTGGGAAACTGATGACCTGGTTAATATTAGACTCTGATGCCACCTTTGGAAGAAAAGATGGATTAGTCCACAGTGACACCTTATCTTTGTGGAATACCACATAAGGGGGCTTGACAGATAAGGCTTGGATCTCAGAAACCCTCTTGGCTGAGGTAATCACAAGCAAAAAAGCCATCTTCCATGACAGAAACTGCAACTCAACTGTGGCCTCTGGTTTGAAAGGAAGGGAAACCATGGCCTGCAACATTAAGGTGAGATTCCAAGGGGAGTCCTGAGGAGAAAGGTACCTTTCAAAAAGACCTTACAAAGTTTGGAAGAAGCCAAGGAAGCTGAATTCTCACCTATGTGAAAGTTGGAAATTGCTGCCAGCTGTTCCTTAACTGTAAAAAAACTAGCACCACGATTAAAAATATCCACCAAAAACTCAAGAATGGCTGGGACTGGCACAGCGAAAGGATCCAGGTAATGCTGAAAGGCCCAGATCAAGAAATGCTTCCATTTACTCGAATAAACCTTTCGTGTAGAAGAATTGTGAGCCATTACCAAGATCTTCTTGACAGTAGAACACAGCTCAGAAGTCCTTGCTATCATGGGGACTGGAGCAGCCTAGCCATGAGCTTCAGGCTGATTAAGTCGGGTAAGGCATCCAGGAGGGATGTGTGATCAGATCCAGAACTGGATCTAGTGCCCAAGGTGGACAGACTGCATGAGACTAGAGAGAGAGAGGAACCAAACTTGGTGAAGGCCAGAATGGGGAATGAAGACTGCATGAGACCACAGAGAGAGAGGAACCAAACTTGGTGAAGGCCAGAACGGGGAATGAGGATCACTGAGCTCCCCAGCCATCGAGCTTTTCTGAAAGAAATTAGAGAATGCAGAGGGTAAGCATACAGTAGACTGGAGGGCCAAGCATGAACTAAAGCATCTCGAGGGGGTTTCCCCCTGAAGGCGGGGTTCAGAAAGAAATACTCGCTGGACTTCGCACTGGAAGGAGAGGCAAAGAGATCGCAGCAAGGCTGACCCCACTTTCGAAAGATCTGTTCCAATACTGAAGGATTCAGAGACCACTCATAAGGCATCAGAGTAGACCTGCTGAGCCTCTCCGCCAATTGGACCTTCTCTGAATGTACACTGCCACCAGAAAACGGCCAGTGGAGATTGCCCCCTCCCACAATCCCATGGTTTTGTGACAATGGGGATCAGATCCCCAATATAAGATAAGATTCCCATGCAATGCCCCCGACCTGAGCAGGGAGGTATCCAAAGTCACCATGGTCATGGGGGAGGGAAGAACAAACGAACGACCCTGAAGAAGGTACGGGGATTGAAGCCACCAAAGAAGGGAATCCTTGCAAGTATGTGACAATCGAACAGGATGTGACATGGGAAGGTCTAGCAAGGACCACTGAATGGCTAAGGACCACTGAAGAACTCTCATATGAAGCATACCACTGGAACGAGAGTGATCATGGCTGCCATGGACCCCAATGCCTGAAGAACTGAATCCACTGGGGGAAGTTTGGCTTGATAGATGTAACTCATATGATGTCAGAGCAATAGCAATCTGTCCGGTTGCAGAAACACCTTGCCCTGGGGAGTGTCTATTCGAGCCCCTATGAAGTCGAGAATGTGCACTGGTGCCAGCTGAGATTTGTTGAGATTTATGGTTATGCCCAGGTATTGAGCGGTCTGGAGAAGAAGATCCCTGGCTTGAATCAGTCGATGCCTGGAGGGAGTGGAAAGGAGCCAATCATCCAGGTAGGTGAAGACCTGAAACCCCTGCAGCTGCAGGTGAGACACCACTACTGCCATCACTTTGGTGAGCCCAAAGGGAAGCGCTCTGATCTGAAAATTACTGGCTCCAAGCTGTAAGTGGAGGAACCTCCGAGATCGCCTGTTCATCTTGATATGATAGTATGAGTCTTGGGCATCCACTGAGCACATCCCAGTCGTTTATCTACAGGAAGGGCAGAATTAATTGAATAGTGACCATGTGGAATTTTATCGTGGCAACCAACAGGTTAAGGGTTGAAAGATCCAGAATGAATATTAAGTTCCCTGTTTTCTCTGGTACTAAAAAGAACCTGGAATAAATGCCTAATCCGTATTTGTCTGGGTGGACAGGCTAGATGGCTCATTTTTCGAGCAGCCTGGAAATCTCTACGGCTGCTTGCTCCAATTGCATGGGTGGAACATTCAGGAGGTGTTTGGGAGGATTGGGGGATGAAGGAAGTGGATCGAGTATCCTCTCGATATTATCTGCAAAACCCAACGATCATCAGTGATGGACTCCCAGGCTACTGGATGAAGAAATAGGCATCCACTGACTACCTCCAGAGATGAGCAGTCGGGCAACCCTTCAGGGCTGCTGTGAGAGCCTGTCCGGGAAGGGAGCCCGAGACCCTTGGTTCCTCAGGCCCCCTCTGCCATGGGGCCGGCATCTGTCATATCCCCCTCTGCCTCTGGGCGAAGGCGAACCCTCAGCATCCTGGGAAGAGCCTTGAGATTTCCAGAACCACACCTTCTTTACCCCATGCTGATTCCTACAGAAGGATCGTTGCGGGGTGGAGAAGCGGATCTTGATGGCAGACAAAGTCTTCCTGTCCTTCTCACTCTGGACTAAGGTATCTTGAACTGTTTTACCAAACAGGGTGGAACAATCACAGGGGGCATTTGTGAATGACGCCTTGAAGGGCTCCGAGAAAGCACAATACCAGAGCCAGGCATGACTCCTGATGGCTACACCTGAAAAAGCAGTCTACAGGCTCTTCAATAGCATGCGATAAGAGCCTCCTGGAAGTATTCAATATTGATGTAAGGGTGGCCATACAGGAGGAGAACACCTTTTTCTCCTCTGCAGACATGGGGCTTGGGGCAGACTCCGCAACCTCTTTGGCTAGGTCCCTCTGCAGTCTGACGAGATGTGCCAAGTAGTTCAATGCACATAAGGCAAATGTGGCTGAGGCATAAGCCTATTTCCCGAAATGGTCCATGGCCCAAGACTCCCTGTCTGGTGGAGGGACCGTAGAGCTCTCCTGTGTGAGCTCTTTCTTGGTGGCCACTGCTACCACCATGGCATCGACCAGGGATCCCTCTGACCAATGCTGCCTATCTGAGGAAGTGCTGACTACTCTGTCTGGGCACGTGGGGATAGGCTCAACCATATCCGGTTCTTTCCATGTCCTAGATGAAATCCAATCCACAAGGGGATCTCTGGGAAGGGACACCCAGGAGGCAGAGGGTCCCGTGCCAAACCCCTCCAGGAATACCGACTCATCTGGGTTGGGCTTTTGGGTAGACCACCCACATCACTGATGCGGGATTTCCATGATGTCTCCAAAGGAGACATCATCAAGGGGTGATTGGGGGCACCCCCCCTCCTAAAAGTCTGTACCTTCCATGAGGGACACCAGCGGATGAGTCCAAGTGCCTCCTCTTGCATGTCTGCTTCCAAGGGGGCTCCCCAACGTGCAATTCCATGGAGGACTCGGAAGCCTTGGGGAGTTCCAGAGGGAATCTCCTGGGGCAAAGTGGCAACAGGCTGTCCCTGAGGGGGCAGGATGTCAGACACTGGCCCAGAAAGAAAAGAAGCTAGGATGTACTCCAAGGATGACAGTGTCAAGGGTCTCAAAGGGGCCGAGAGGACCCTCTCCACCTCATCAAAGGCAGAAGGCAAACAGATCCCTGAAGCCAGGATGACCAGGGCCAGATCTGCAGCCCTCTCCGCCAAGAGAGGAGCCAGAACTAAGCCTCCTGGCGCCAAAACTCCCAGAAGAAGAGATGACTCCGAAGGTCTCAAATTCAACACTATCTCCTCGGATCTAACGCCCTGGTTTCAGCTCCAAGAGTCAGTCGGCTCTGAATACATTGGGGCCAATCTACTCAGAACAATGGTCGGCTACCTGGAACCATCAGTGCCGACCCCTCAACACTGGGGAACCTCAAATCCAACAACTTCGAAAAAGGGGTTGGATCGGAGAAGGAGTAATCGGTAAGAAAGAGGGCTGTATGCCCCCAGCCCCAGATGGAGATGGAGCAGGCAGGACTACCACCTGGATCTGGGCTCAGATGAATTTCTGCATCATCCTGTCCACCTCGGCTACTGACAGACTCTGACAGGACCGGATGGAAGACGCCACAGACATGGACCTGGAGTATCGCCAGGGAGAGGCCAAGAAGGGAAATTGAGCCTGAGTGACCTCCAGCTCCGGCGAGAAGTGAGGCGACTAAAGCCAAGGGGAGCCCAGGCTCGGATCCAGGTGGGTTTTGGCCGGGGGCTCGGCCAAGGAAGCATGGTCAAGGGACCACTTTCTAGGCCGATCCTGCTCCTTATGGAGGTGTCTCTCTTCATCCCCGGCCTTCTTGGTGGTAGGTTGAGTCCCAGAGAAGTAAGAGATGAACAAACAAAAAAACTTTCACTCACCCACTGAGGAAACTCAGAGCTGAAAGATCATGCTGTTGTTTGAATGCACGGCAAATGAGATCTGATGGGAGGAGGGAGATAGGGGCATTATGGATAGGGTAGGGGAGGAGCTTGGAGCTTGGATCAGAAGCTGAAGTATGAGGCCGAGTCGGATTTGTGCCAGATCCAGGTTCCTCAGGTTGAAGATGAAATGAAAACAAGAACTTCAGATAAGTTGTTTAACAGCAATCTTTCTAAATTCATGCATATTATACTTTATTTTGTCTTTAGCACTCTGCAATTGCACCTTTCCTTATATAGTGAGATCCCCCTTTATCCTGTAATAATTTAACCTTTGTCAGCCCCTCTAAATAATTCTTGTTAGTTCTTAACCAGATCTCTTTTTCTTTTATTTCTACCTCATTTTTAAACTCTACTTTCGTTTTATTCAACTCACTAGCTATAACTTCTGGAGTACTTTTTATATTTCCTAATAACTCCTAAATAATTTCCACTACCCATTCCTTAAATTCCTCGCTTCTTAAGGGGCAGGTGTGGAAGAGTCAGTGTCTCATCTTAACTTCAATACCCTCAATTTTATCTTAGTAGTTAACTGGCACCTGATCTGAAACAGCTACTGGATTGTGTGTCAACTTTCTCAATTAAATGCATATGCTCCTGTGAAGCATAATTTCTGTCTAGTCTAGCCTAGTTATTGTACCTTGCAGAATACTATGTAAACTATTTTAGAGTTGCTACTACTGAGTTCCCATCTTTCATACCAAATATTTTTAAAAAGTTCTTCAAAAATATCCCACCTTTTGTTAGTTTTCCTTCTAGCCCACCCCAGATACATCCTCATTGTTGCAAATCAAATTCCATTCCCCACCTATAAATAACATTCCTTGCTGAAAGCTGATTATTTTTCCCCAAAATTTTTTAGGCTCCATAATAGAAATATTAGGTGGGATAAAAATACATGCCAGTGTAATCCTAATCCCTTGCCTGTAGCCCCTTACTACCACAAATCTGCTATTATTACCTTTTTCCTCTTCTACCACTGTTGGAGCTCCTCTGGCAATTAAAAGAACTACTCTTCTTTTCCTTTGCCCCTGATATTCTGCTGAATATCCATCTTGAAATCCTTTCTTTATCAAATTTACATGCTCATTTCTTTTCAAACGTCTCTCATGTTGTATTGCTATTTGCACTCTGCATTTCTTAATATCATTAAATATTCTTTCTTTTTTGTCTATACCTGCAAGACCATTCACATTCCAAAATAATACAGTAAGTGTCGCCATTATGGTAAAAAGTCATTATTCTCATTTATTATACATGGCAGCTTTTTTAAATTTCTATTTCCAGCTTTTCTGATACGTGCACCCACTACTGTTTGGCAGGTGAATCCTTTATACAGTTTTTTCTTACCATCAACACTGAAACCTATGTCACATTTTACAAATTTTTTTAATAAAAAAACCTCAACAAAAAACTACACCCACCTTAACCTGTTAACGTAATACAAACAGTGGGAGTAAACAACTTGAGACATACATCGCTGTACTACATAAAGAGAGACATGCTGTATCTCTTAAAATACATGACTGAGGTAAATATGAACCTAGCCTTTAGAAGCATTTTACCATCACAGAGAATGATATAGCAATAAAACAAAAAAAAATATTGATTTCAATAAGTGGCTTAGCTTCTGGTGTAAAGGGGTTTCCTTTATATATATATATATATATATATATATATATATATAGATATATAGATATATATATATACATACATATAAATTTATGGGTCTACTTCCAAGGATCAAAATTGTACTACATCAATCCATCATTGTGGACCAGATGATTGAAGTTGTGAAACATCAAACATAAAAAAAAAAAAAATCTAATAAGAGAAAATGTCTTTTTTGATGTTTTTGCAGTGGGTAAGCCCCCCATGCACCCCCCACATCTCCTGCTACTTAAATATACGTACTCAGAGATCACACTACAGTGAAGAAAACAGTAAATTTCCCGTTCCGCACTGTACGGTGATCTCCATTCATAATGTTCGGGTCTATATCATTTAAGCGAAAGCTTAATTGAGCAAATCACTACTTGTCGAACCCAATTAAGTGAAAGCTCAATTAACCAAATGATTGCTTAAGCGAAAACATTCTTACAGAAAAAAAGCAGTTGCTCACATACCGACTGTAACAAGCAAAACAAAATTTAAAACTCTGCAAAGTGGGGGGCTTTGCTCCACACCTCCCAATGTGGGGGGGCTGTGGCTCTCACCCCCCAACTACAGTGGATATTAAGAGTTTACACACCCCTGTTAAATGCCAGGTTTTTGTGATATAAAAAAATGAGACCACAATAAATCATTTCAAAACTTTTTCCACCTTTACTGTGACCTATAACCTGTACAATTCAATTGAAAAACAAACAAATCTGTTAGGGGAAAAAATATAAACAATAAAAAAATGTACAATAAGCTGGTTGAATAAGTGTGCACACCCTTAAACTAATCCCTTTGTTGAAGCACCTTTTGATTTAATTACCACATTTAGTCTTCTTGGGTAGGAGTCTATCAGCATGGCACATCTTGACTTGGCAATATTTGCCCACTTTTCCTTGCAAAAGTGCTCCACATCTGTCAGATTGCGACTACATCTCTTGTGCACAGCCCTCTTCAGGTCACCCCACAGATTTTCTATTGGATTTAGGTCTGGGCTCTGGCTAGGCCATTCCAAAACTTTAATTTTCTTCTGGTGAAGCCATTCTTTTGTCGATCTGGATGTATGCTTGGGGTCATTGTCATATTGAAAGGTGAAATTCCTCTTCATCTTCAGCTTTCTAGCATACGCCTGAAGGCTTTGGGCCAAAAGTGACTGGTACTTGGAACTGTTCATAATTCCCTCCAGCTTGACTAAAGCTCCAGTTCCAGCTGAAGAAAAGCAACCCCAAAGCATGATACTGCCACCACCATGCTTCTCCGTGGGGATGGTGTTCTTTTGGTGATGCGAAGTGCTGTTTTTGGGCCAAACTACCTTTTGGAATTGTGGCCAAAAAGTTCAACCTTGCTCTCATCAGACCATAACACATTTTTCCACATGCTTTTGGGAAACGTGATGCATTGTTTTGCAAATTTTAGCCAGGCCTGGATGTCTTTTCTGTGTAGGAAAAGGCTTCTGTCTTGCAAACCTACCCCATAGCCCAGACATATGGAGATTACAGGGGATTGTTGTCACATGTAGTACACAACCAGTATTTGACAGAAATTACTACAGCTCCTTCAGTGTTGCAGTAGGTCTCTTGGCAGCCTCCCTGAACAGTTTTCGTCTTGTCTTTTCATCAATTTTGGAGGGACGTCCAGTTCTTTGCAACATCACTGTTGTCCCATATTTTCTCCACTTTTTGAAGACTGTCTTCACTGTGTTCCATGGCATATCCAATGCTGTGGAATTTTTCATACCCTTCTCCTGACCGATAGCTTCCAAAAATGAGATACCTTTGATGCTTTGTAAGCTCTCTGCGAACTATGACTTTTTGCTGCAGCAGGCAACTGAGTAAATGTCAGTAAAATCCTACTAGGACAGCCAAACTTTATTTGGGATTAATCAGAGTCTCTTTCGTTGATGGCAGGTGTGTACCCAAGAAGACTGAATGTTGTAATTAAATCTAAAGTTGCTTCAACAAAGTATTAGTTTAAGGGTGTGTACACGTATGCAACCAGCTTATTGTACTTTTTTATATTTTTCCCCTAAGAGATTTGTTTGTTTTTCAATTGAATTGTACAGGTTATAGGTCACATTAAAGGTGGGAAAACTTTTGAAATTAATTATTATGGTCTCATTTTTTATATCACAAAAACCTGGCATTTTAACAGGGATGTGTAAACTTTTTATAGTATAGTGGAGAACAGCCACTATGACTCCCCTACATGAGGCTGCCCCCTCTATAGACCCAGGTAATTACAGTCCCATTAGCCTTGCCAGCCCTATGTGCAAAACTGTGGGACACATCATAGCAGAATTCATATCAACAGACATAAGCAACTTAACTGATCTAGTCCTCACTCAGTTTAGTTTTGTGAAAGGCAGGTTCCTTCTCCTGCACCTGGCAAATTTTTTTCAAGAATGCTACAGAGGTTGTAGGCAGTGGTCACACTATGCATGACACCTACCTTGACATGGCCAAGGCTTTTAATACTATCCCCTATGCTGGTATTATTTAAAAATTAGACTAATAATGTAGCACCCCTGAATTACCCACCAATTGCAAATTGACTACCCAATGGATCCCAAGCTGTCAATGTCACTTGTACCTTCCCTGAATGAACAATTTTAACTAGTGGGGTACCACAAGGATCAGTTCTGGGCCCTCACTTGTTTGGCATTTACTTTGCAAATATCTAAGCCAGTATCCCAGAAGTGCGGTTGACCAAGTTCACTGATGTCTGCAGGCTGACCACTGATAACTGGTCATCCACTGATACTAAACTGCTCTAACAATGGCCAACGTATGTATATGCTTGATGCACTGAACATGTTCTTAGGCTAAATGTACAAAAATGCAGCACAGTAACATTTGACAAAAAAAATCTGCTCCTACTTCATATGTTATAAATAGTATGCTTTTTCAGACAGAAATAGTCGTATGAAACCTGGGTACTTATGTAGAAAATTCACTCTCATTCGATCATTATGTTTCCACCACACTCAGGAAATTATTCTATCTGGCCAATTAATTTCCAAGGGAATATTTTCAAAATTCAAAGAAGTCAAAACTACCACTGTACTATTCCCTTATCAGACCCATCAATGAATACACAGCTCCTTTGGTATGTGCAAATATAAGCATATTTCTCAACTAGAAAAGGCCCAGTGATTTTTAACCAAGAAAAAAATAAAAGGTTGCATATTTTTCACCTATCTTAACAACAGATAAGTACAACTCTCTTTAGACTTAGGCCTGCCATTTTCTCTGAAGTGACCTGTGTCTTGCTTTTTGAGCCATTAAAGATCAAATCCTATCTGAATTTCTATCTCAGCATAGAGTTGGAAGATTTATCTTATGAAAAAAACGGTGATAGTAACATAAATTATCTGGTGCTGCTAACCTGTGTCAGTGTTCGGAATATACATCATGTGGTCTAGTATGCAGTATCCATTACACAGTCTGAAGTACAAGCTGATAAGGTTAGTCACATATTATATGCGTTCATCTCTTCATTTTAGGCCATCCTGGATAGCGAGGAATTTCCAGTCGGTACTCAAATGAGACTTTTTGTATCCAACCCCCAGTGATGCCTACATCATGCAACAGTACCATGCAGTATTACTGTAGTACAAAACAAACATCATCCTCCTACTGAGCACTGGCTTTTAGGATGCTTAGCCACTTCACATCACCTTCACTGAGTTTGGTTCTACAGCCAAACCAAGTCTCTGTATGACAAAAATGGCAGGCTTGGCTTACAGCGGAGCACTGCAACAAGCCTCTTTGCCACACTGTTGCAGCCAGTACTACCGATGTCCATTCACACCACTGCCAATTTTCAACATCCATGATCCATGCACTTTAAATGTCTCACTGACTTAGAAATTATGGCAGACAGTAAGAAACAGAAGAACTCACAAAGGGAGAGAAACGGGGAGAATAAGCACATTTCATACAGACAGTGCCAGGAGTTCAGGACTAAAAGAGATATTAACCACTTAGCTGTCATGCACATACCCATATTATTATATTCTTTCTAGTTATCTTTTTCTTCATTTTGCTTATTCCATTTTCCATCTCTCTTTCTCCATTGCTTCCTTTCTCCATCAAATGAGCAACTAAACAATACTTCTACACAAACTCCAATATTAACAGCCTCCCAAACAAACACAGTAGCAAGTACTCCTCATTACCCATATTGTGGCACTATTCCAGTACATCCACTTCTAGCAGTACGCTCACAGCTAATACAACTATACACACTTAAAAATAATAATGTAATTCAATACATAATTAATACCTGAACTGCTAGTAAAATCAGAGCCATAACAAAGGAGGCAAAGGGAACAAATGCTCCAGGTGCAAGCAGTTAGGGCGTTCAATTAGCATGTGTCAATGGGGGTAAAAATGCAGTTCCAGCACTCATTTATGAAACTGTGAGGATATGAGTATTCATAAATAATGACATTACATTCACATTTGTGCTGAACCTACTAATGTGTACTAGTAGACCTTTTTTTAAGTACTTACCTTTTGGAGGCACCAGCCTGGGAAACTGCCCAAAGTGCCAGACAACCGAACTATGGTACTGAGTAAAATTAAGCAATCTCCAAAACTGATGAATGAACAAAAGATCAATAAATATAACAAAACTGCATATGTCCTACTTACCTACAAAAGTAGATGTTCAAATTTCACACTGCCTCAGTGGCATATGGGTTCTGTGCCTGCACAGCCAACCCATACTGGCAGCTTTCCACACCTTAAAATACCCTCCTCTGACTCTCTGTGATAGGGGACTGGCTGTGACCCTCCCATCAAGGGAAGCCTGAGCTCTATCGCAGCGAGTCAGTAATTCAGGCTTTAGTGCTAAGTAGGACAAACCAAGAAGGACTAGATGCAAGAATTGCCTTAATCCAACCAACCAATCTGCAGCCACAAAACAAAAACACAAGTAACCAAAGCCAATCAGCAACTCAACAAGGTTGGATACCATAGACTATATACAAAATAAGGGGAATGGTGAGTGGATGCTGCACTGAGGAAATGTGAATTTGAACAACTGCTGTGACAGGTAAGAAGGATTTACACAACTGTACTATGTTCACCACTAACAATGTCTCAGTGGCATATGGGTAGATTCCCAAAGCTCACGCTACCTGGGAGGAGGAAGGATAAGGATCAAAGAGCCCCTGGGGAAAGATCCTCATAAAGCCTGCTCTGGAACTTAAAAAAGAATCTTGTTTGTAGTGATCTGTAAAGGTAAGAATAGAACAGAAGACTAAGTTGCTGCCTCTATAATGCTTCTAGAGTCCACTCTTTTCCAATATGCCATCAAAGAGGATAAGGCTCTGGTGGAATGTGGGCTAACCATGCCTGGAATAGATTTACCCATGGTGGAAGTAACAAAAAACAATAGCAGAGGACATCCAATGAGCAATTATTTGTTCACAGCCAGGCTGACCCCTCTTATATGCAGAACAGGAAATAAACAGCTATTCGGCTTTAAGTGTACAAAACCACACTAGAGTATTTGAGTACGCTTAAAAACATTTTCTGCAGTTTCATTTTAGATACTCCAGTGTTGTTTATACAGTTTGAGTTGGATTTTTGCCATACATCAGTTTTATTCTTTTTTTGTTTGTGCTATTCAGCTTTCCTGAAGGGCTTAGTTCTGTAAAGGTAGTACCCGAACTGCTTATACACATCTAGGATATGCAGAATCTTTTCTCCTTTGTTTTTAGGTTCCAGAAAGAAAACTGGGAGACTGATTGCTTGATTCAGGGTAAATTCAGAAACAACTTTTGGCATGAAAGAAGTATTAGTGTGTAGAACTCTAGCCTTGAGGAAAATCACATAAGTTTGGCCCACCAATAGACCGTGCAGCTCATATACTCAGCTTGCAGATTTTGGACTAATAAGCAAAACTGTTTTCCAAGTGATAAATCTCAAATTAGACTGAAAGAAGATAAGGATCTGTTCAAAAACACAGAACCCATACATCACAGAGGCAGTATGATTGATGAATATTTGCATTTCTAAGAAAATAAATTAAAAAAAAATTCAGAAGTCAATAAACAACAGCTTCAATAAAGTTTAAACATATTAACATTAGATGAGTCTGCATTCCACTCCACAAACAGTACTTTTTGTACTGTGCTGTCACTAAAACTGTATAAATATACAACACAAAAATACATTCATTGCAAAATAAATAATAAAAAATGACATTCAGGAAGTATAATAAACACATGTTTATATGAGATATAAAATTACACAAATGTGATAAATAATACCTAGTGCAGTTTGCATGATCAGAGGGCTGACGCTCTCCCCAAAATACTCTGCAAATTGCAGTTTTTGTCATTTAAAGATCTGAAGTTTTATAAAGCACGTCTGACCTTAGTAAAAGGGACTACACCAAATTAATAATTTGCATTAATTAAGTTAGATATTATCTTAGTAAAATCAACATCATCAAATACATACGTATCGTTCATCAAATCATATCTGCCTTTACAAAGTGCGCAAAGTATAATACAAAGGGGTAATGGAGGGGTGGCAGCTCGACCAGTATGTGTAAACTATGACCATTACTACTTACTTTGCCTGGTATTCATGAACACAGTGCTCAGATATATCAATGTTTCTTGTATACTATGTTCAGTACTCTACTGGGGACTACCAGAATTCATAGACATGAATCATGGCAATAAGCACTCCTGTGCTCAGGATATATTGGAGCATGCTGTAGATTTACAAAGAGCAGCAATGTAAAGCAGCATGTGCAGGTGCAGTATGCTTTCCTAAGTGGCTACACATAATTGCTTGGTAAGGCATAGTATACTTTCACATGCTGCTTTACATCACTGCGCATTGGTCCATTATCAAGCCTGACTGTGATTCATACTGGTGGGAGCTCACCAGCATCTCTGTAGGAGGATGGACAAGGTTGTGTCAGCATAAGACTCCATCGTTTATAGGGACTTTCCTATTTTGCAATATTATGTTTATATTTGGAGGGATAACATGCTACCTAGCACTGTCGGATTAGTAACATAATAACGGGAGTGGGATCACTGTGCTTGCAAGTGCAGCATCATTGCATTGAGTGTGGCTGCTGTCTTATTGGATACCTTGTCAGGTGTAGATGGAAATCTGATGGTACTGCATTCATGAAGTATGACTGACGTATGACTGACAACTATTTGTATATATACACTATGCATACTTGCATGTGTTCATATGTGTACATGTGAGGAATGAAAAGGATGAATGAATGTTTCAGATCTGTTGCACTCTAAATACTCTCCTCACATCCACAAAGGTATGAACCACTGACCTCTCCCCTGTCTCTTCAAACAGGCAGCGCTGGTGTTTATTCTTCCTTGGCATCTACTTATTCTGCATTGCTTAATCCCCCACCCTTTGATGTTACCCCAAAGTAGAAAAATGAATGCCTTCACTTTCTTTGAAATCTTCTACATTTTCTCAGGAATTTCATGCACGTATGCCCTTTTTCATAAAATGCTGAAATTACTCTCCCACATTATGAAGGGCTCCTCCTTCACTATCCTCGTTGTGTTGACAGATACAGGTTTCAACTCATGAATACAACACTAGCATCTGCTATTTAATTTCTCACCCCAGGATTTGGGTTCGATCACTACTTCCAATGAGACATAAATAACTTGCATTTTACATATCTGTTCTCAGGATGACCTGTAGTCCTTCACTATCTTTCACAACCTATCTTTCCAATTACACATCCAAGAAATGTGGGCAGTTCAAGTTTTCTCTTACCCTATTTTCAGCATGCTAAGTTTCTCTTGCCTCATGTCTAGTATACTGAGTTTTCATTCTTGTGCTTGTAAGTGCAGCATCATTTCATTGACTGTGGCTACTGTCCTATAGGACACCTTGTCAGGACCAGATGGAACTGTGATGGTGCTGCCTTCACAAACAGTGTACAATCTAGAACTATTTGCATACATACAATGTGTGTGTGTGTGTGTGTGTGTGTGTGTGTGTGTGTGTGTGTCTGTGTGTGAGAATGAAAAAAATGACTGGATTACTCAGATCTGTTGCACTCTAAATTCACTAAATACTCCCCTCACATTCACAGTAGTATGAACCATTGATCCCTCCACCCTCCCCCTTACAACAGGGAGCACTGGTGTTTATTCCTCCTATAAAACCCAACTCAAACACATCAAATGCATTATAAATGCTAAATAAAAAAAAAAATAAAAACACTATTAAACCACAGCCTTTGAACTCTGTCCTGTAAAGCCTGCATCAGCTGCCATCCATAAAAAAACTACCTGAGTTCCTTCAAGACGGTAGGATGCTATGTGAACAAGAACTTGGCCAGTGTTTCTGCATCCTCACTTTAAAAAAAAATTGGACAATTATTTATTTATTTACTGTCATTTGTTAACTGGGTTGGTCCAGCTGAGCCAGAGGTCCGTTTTCAGTGGATACTCGAGGAGATTGTTTCTGTAGGCTACACACTAAAGTGCGCTAGCCGATTTACAGCATTTATAGCATTTACTGTCTTTTTTTTTCCTTATCTCTGTAATAAAACAAAACAATCTCTTGTTTTCCCACTTTACTGAACTAGAGTAGTCCAGTTTCAGAGTTGCTGATCCCTGGGCTTTGTTTTTAGTTCCTGTTACTGATCCATTGCCTTATTAGGAAGGAGGGAAGTTTCTTTGCTTACCAGTGGGAGTGGTAAGCACTGAGCGGCCTTTTTGTCCGATTTGGTGAAGTTTCAGCCAGAAACTAGTAGTCCATTGGTCGTTTTGGGCCACTTCCTAGCTCCCTTCAGCCCCCTGCTATAAAACACGCTAAACTGTACTGCTGATCTAACCAGCATATCCTATAACTGAAAAGTTCATCTCTACTTGATTCCCAAGTAGACTATTCTCTATCTGTAAAGCCTAGCACTTACTCCTACAGTACTTGCACCTTGATAAAGCACTCTTATTATAGATAGTACCCCACCAGCCTAAAACCCACTTCCCGGAGTCCTTTGAAAGTTCTTTATCTACTACTTCTAGTATGTCGAGGGATCAGTTGCTAGTGTCCTCTCCAGCTCAACTGGTGAACCTGGGAATATTGAGGCATTGTTACAATTGCCTCATGTACCTGAACAATCCTCTCCTTCTCCCACAAAACACAAATACATGCGAGAGATGCAACTATACGGCCAAACTGGAGGCTGAGCTCTCTCAACATAGGACTGGCAAGACCAGACAGGAGGAGAAGGTAACCACACACAATACATACCCAGTCACACATGGTACCATCACAACTTCAAATCATACACATACTCACACAAAGACATACTCGGAGGCTCTGATCAAAAATTTACCAAAACAGCAGAGGCCACCAAAGCAGACACCCAAACAACTACCACCTCACGACCCAACACATGCAACACATAGACCACACAGTCAGAGTGTCAAACAGTCACAGCCCTTAAGGCCAAACAAAATGCCAGACACACTTGTCATTGGTGATTCCATAGTCAGACACACTGACGTCCCGCTCACCAGACTGAGTAAGGAGAAGGTCACAGTAAGCTGCCTGTCGAGCGCTAGAATCCGCCACATAACGCAAGCACTCAGGTCTCTCAACAGCAGGTACAAGTATGACTCAGTATGTACCAAGTCCTGTGCACGAGGGGATGCACGGTCCAAACCAAATAGACAGCTCCAAATAGACCAGCAAGGCAGCACAGAGTTCAAAATATTTATTGATTTCTGATAAATATAACAAACTAGTTTCGGCCAACAGCCTTCTTCAGTGTTAAGCAATATCATCAAGTTCATTTGCATCTTCCTTTAAATACATATCAAGAGCCAATCAAAAAGTTGAGCTCATGAATACTAATCAGTTTAAAAAATTTTTTGCTTACAAAACATGTTTGGAGGGCACTTAGAATAAATCATATGATTATACAATAATAGTGAGTGCATACACTCAAGTGTGGTCCATCCATCATAGGAAAAATAACCACCAGATAAAATAAGGCTAGACAAATTCTAAATATTCCAACATGTCAATAAGACAATATATTAATACATGTTGTTGGTTTTAATAATCCCATATGGATGTACCACTAACACAAGCTATCCAACAGCACTTGGTGGTGTCAACGACCTGAGACGTACCTCCTTGGACTACATGAAAAGGGACGTCGAGGAGCTCTCTGATTATGTAGCCCAGGCAGGTATGACCCTGACCTTGAGCAGTATCCTACCTTCACCTAGAATGATGCCACAATACAGTGATAAGATGATCAGCTTTAATAATTGGCTTAAATTCTGGTGTCATTCAAAGGGGATCCAATGTCTGTCTGCCTGGGATGACATGCTGGACAAACCACGCTGCCGCAAGGGCGGCTTGCACCTGTCACCCCTGGGCTTCGGATATTGGCAAAGGCTCTTGCCACCCCATAGTGCCTTTTTAGGCAAGGCTCAAATTCTAAACCTACCACCCTAGAACACCAAAAGGAAAAAACTAAGGGTAATGCTGCTCAATGCCAGAAGTCTCAATCTCAAGATGCACGCACTCGAGGCCCTTCTCAATATGGAGAACATCGATGTCTGTGCTGTGACAGAAACCTGGTTCAAGGCTCCTGAGAGCACCCCAGCACTAACAGGTTTCACCTCATATCATGCGTTCGGCCCCAAAATCCGGACAACACCAAGAAAGGAGGGTGTCCATATTCATAAAGGACACCCACACCTCAAGGCTGGTGGCAACGCACGATGCATCGGAGACCATCCAGGTGCAATTAACCATAGGCAAGACTGCTCTGCAATTTGTAGCATGTTACAGGCCACCCTCTCAAACTCAGGAACCTCACATGGCCTTCCTGAAAACATTGGAGGATAAATGTATCTCCAAACACCATCATACTAGGTGACTTCAACTACCCTAATATAGACTGGGAACACTACTCAAGCCCGAACACTCTAACCCAAAGATTCCTGGAGTTCATAAACTCAAATGCCATGGAACAACTAGTCACCATCCCCACAAGAGGTGAAAACATACTTGATCTCATCATCACGAACATGGGATCAAAATGTTCAACACCGGAAGTATACCCCTCACTGGTGAGATCAGATCATAAACTAATCTCGCTGGAGGTCCTCATCCCGCCCCCACTTGAAACAAAAAAGACCACAGTGAAAAACTTCTCAAAAGCCGATTTCACACTTCTAAAAACTAGTGTGGTCTCCTTTAAGGCCCCTGAGCCAGTGGTAAACATTACTCAAACCGCTGAATCACTTACAAATGCCTTCTACCAGCATCTACAGGACTGCATGGATCAGGCAATCCCAAACAAAACTAAGACTCTCTGTACCAAAGGCAAGCGTCCAGTCTGGTGGACCCCAGCCATAAACAAGCTCTACAACAAAAGGAGGAAGCTACTACAAGATAGAGCAAAATCCTTGAAAGGTAAGACACCTTTGATCATTATAAGTAAAAAACTAAGAGCTCTCATAAAATCATCAAAGGCAAATTTTGAGAGAAAAATCGCCAAGGACTCTAAAGACAATCATAAGGCCTTCTTTAGCTATGTTAGAAACCTAGGAGGAAACTCCCAGATATGCTCAGCATTAGTTCAAAATTATGTGAAAATTACTGAACCTACACACATTGCTAACATACTGGCTGACAGGTTCAGTGCAAACTTCTCCCCCCCATCCCCCCCAAAAGGAGAGATATCTATTCCAGAGGATTCTAGCCCCCCAAACATCTCCAACGCCCAGGTGAGAACTGCCCTCACTAAGGCAAAAAACACAGCATCCATGGGACCGGATGGTGTCCCCGGCTGTGTGCTTCATGAACTCAACGAGGAATTAAACCCACAGTTAGGACAGCTGTTTAATCTTAGCCTCACCTCAGGATACGTACCCAAGGAGTGGCGCCGCGACTGTGGTCCCACTTCATAAGGCGGTGCCTCCACAGACCCTGGAAATTACCGCCCCATTAGCTTGACAAGCCTTATCTGCAAAGCCATGGAGAGGATCATAATGGAACTCATAAATAAAGACATAAGGAACTTGCAGACTTTGGATCCAACCCAGTTTGGCTTTGTCAAAGGCAGATCCTGCCTCTTAAACTTGGTTGACTTTTTGAGACAGTCACCAAGGCCATTGATGAGGAAAGGCAGTCCATACAGCCTACCTCGACCTGGCAAAGGCCTTGACACAATACCCCACTCAGGTATCATCGAAAAACTCATCAGCTTGAATGTAAACCCATACATCACAAGATGGGTTGCAAACTGGCTAAGCGACAGAACCCACAGGGTCAGAGTTGCTGGAGCCATGTCAGACTCAAAGCCTGTCACAAGTGGTGTCCCACAGGGCTCAGTCCTGGGTCCACTCTTGTTCGGCATCTACTTTTCTGAAGTACAAGCAAACACAGGAGGGTTATGGCTGACAAAGTTTGCAGATGACTGCAAACTGGGCGCCATAGTCTGACACAGATATCCTCCAGAAGGGCCTCACAGAAACGGATAACTGGTGCCAGAGCCATGGCCTGAAGTTAAACGCCAAAAAATGCATAGTCCTACCCTTCTGGAAAAACAAGGTTACCCCTAGCTACCATATAGGTGACAATCCACTGAGCACAGAAAAAGTCATCAGGGATCTGGGGACCCAAGTTGACAGTAGTCTTTCGTTTGACGCTCATGTTGCTAAAGTAGTTAGGAAAACCTTCTATATCGCCCACCTGATCATGAAGGGATTCACATCTAGATCAAGGGAGGTCATCGTCCCCCTGTACTCATCACTCATTAGACCTATGATTGAGTACAATGCCCGTTCGAATGTATCTGACCAGACACCTGATGCAGCTTGAAAGGCCCCAAAAGTTCCTCACCAAAAGGATAAAGGGTCTCAAAAATATGTCTTATGCTGCCCGACTGAAAGAACTCCAGCTTTATTCAGTCTCATACCGCTTGCTCAGAGGTGACCTGTGCCTGACATATAAGGCCATGTCAAACCCAGATTTGATGAATATGCTTCACCGCAAAAAATCTAGATCCCTCAGAACCACAAGGGCGGAGACTTAAACCTTGACACGGTTATAAATAGAACGTGCTGGAGGGACAGATTCATCACCCAGAGACTCCCTATGCTGTGGAACAAAATCCCGGTACATGTGAGGCAGAGCACCTCGCTGGCCTTGTTCAAGAGGAATCTTGACCAATGGATGGGAGATCGCAGATATACCCCAGGGATTACTTCAGTGTCACTGCTTGACAGAGGCACAGAAAAATGATAGGCATAGTTTTTATTCAAACTAAAGGGGTGGCGAAAGCCACATAACTATGGGCTAGGCTTATAAATGCCCTTGGGCAGATAGCCTAGTATGAACCTATGAACCTATGAGAAAAGCTCCAGTTACATTCATTCAAGGCAAAAATTTACACAACAAATGGCAAATAATAAGAATATATACAATACAGTGAAGTTAACTTATTTAACAGCTTTATACAGGTTTCAGAGTATAACTTGAACAGTAACAACAAGATAGTCTGACTAGTACAGTAAAAACAAGATAGTATGGATGTAAAGAGTTATTTAGCTAGTATAACAGTTTTATACAGGTTTATGTGCATATATATATATATATATATATAGTAACAGCAAGATAAACTGGATGCAATGGTTTATTTAGAAGAACAGGGTGTTGGTATGTAGTAGTATTAGTACTATGGAGTAGAGAAAGAACTGAGGATAGAGAAGGATACATGAGAAAAAGGAGTAGATTTAGGAGGAGTGTAAGTAGAAATCAGGCTGGAGCTTGACAAGGACAGTACCAGGTATTTTGTAGATAGTGTTTAAGTTCAAGTTTGAACTGGGACTTTGGGGGATGCTTCTTATGTTATGTGGGAGGAAGTTCCAGGAGCGGGCTACTGAGTATTTGTAAAGTGACTTTCCAATATTTTTTGTGGGTTTATAGATGTCCAAAAGATGTTTATCAGATGTACAAAGCTGACGTCAGGGGTTATATAGTGATACCATATTAGAAATGGAGGGGCAGGAAGTAGGGTTATAAAGTGTGGCAGATGTAATTGTGGAAGGAGAAGTTGCTTGGGTAATTCAGGCCATTGTAAAGACTTTAGGGCAAGGCAGTGGTGGGATTTATAGGGCAGGTTGGAGGCAAACTTGGCTATTTTATTGTAGGTTTGCTCTACTTTGCTGAGAAGAGATGCCTGGAGGCTAGTAAGGACTGGTGCAGCAAACAGAAGACAGGATAAGGGGAGAGATGTGGCTAGGGAGGGTTTGGAGGAGAGAGAAAGAAATTTATGATTACGGTACAGGAGGCCAAGTTTTTGGTGGGTTTTTTTTATGCATTGATTGATGTGTATATCGAATTTTAGTTCATCATCAATGGTGACCCCAAGTAATTTAGTGTGTGGTTCTGATCTGATGATGGTATTGTTATGGGAGGTGATGCAGAAACGGGTTTTATGATGTGCTAGTGTTTTAGGAAGAAAAAGCAGAAGTTGAGTTTTTTTTAGGGTTTAATATTAGTTGGTTGTCAGTGAGCCATGTTTCAATGGAAGTGAAAGTGTTTTAGGTAAGAGAAAGAAGTTTATGGATACTGTGGGCAGTGGTAGTAAGGGTGGAATCGTCAGCATATTTTAAGAGTGTTGAGAGGTTAGTAGCAGAGCTGCTAACAAGTTTTCATAAAAATTTCATAAACTATTGTTTTTTTTTTTTTTTCCTCGGGGTTAATTAACTACTCATGCCTGCTTCATGGATGGTGGTAGTTGCCTTACTTCACTATACATACATGCGTACGTACATACTGAATAACTCCCTGAACGGGCACCCATGGCTAACTAGTACATTTAGACAGATACCCATCAGGGTCTTCTGCTTCCCACTTTAACATTTGCATATAAACCTCAGTGCTTCTTCTAGATACAAAAGCTTGTCAAGTTCCTCCCTACTAGATTTCTCTAAGACCATACTTTAAGTAATTCTACCCACCCCATCCCAGTTTGGTGCTATAGACATCTTTTAAAAGCCCTCAATTTCATTAATTTCCTTCTGATTCTGGGTTACTATTTCTCCTCAGTTATTCCTAAGCTTGTTTACAAATTTCTTTTTCCTTCTTCTCTTGTATTTCAATGTTACATATGTGCTGGTCCTATCTCCATGTATCCATCAAAAATCCCTCCTTCACAGAATAACTTTGTCAATTTTTTTGTATTTACATTGCTTCACGCTTACAAAGTAAATTGGCCTTTTCCACCCTATCCTCCTTCATTCTAGTGCTACTTTCTCTCCTTATCCCTACTTCTTTGTACTGCCTTCTAAATTGCTTCCATGTCTTTCTTCAACCCTTCAAATCTTTTCAACCACATAACACCTAGCCTGCTCATGTCAACACAACTATCACTCAGTATTCTCTCTTCCTCTTATGTCAAACACTGCTTCTTGTTTTTCAGCTTTTATTTACTTTCACTCTGTCTTTACTCTGTTTTCTTCACTTTCTATACTCCTGACAATAGACACTGAAGAGTAGTCTAATATCGCCCTAACTAAAATCTGTACATCCTTCACCTGTCTCTGAATATTCAGCTGTATCAAGCACCAGTCTAAGCTAATGGCCTTCACCTCTGCACTTTCTATCTACCTTCCTGTGTCTAACCATCCATTTTCTTTTTACTTTACGTAACTCTTCCTCTGCTGACAGTAACCTCCCTTTCTCCAATTCGATGGATTTCCTCAATTAAAATCATGCTGAAATCTACACCCAATCAAATGTACCTCTGCTCTGCCCAGCATGCAATTCCCTTCTTGAAAAGAAGTCAGAAGCCTTCTCCATCATGTTTTAGATTGTATATTATCCCAGTTCTTCAAACACTCCCTTCAGTTTTCCCATGCCAAATTATTCACCCATCATCTCTGCTTTTCTACCTGCTGATGAACCATTGCTAAGCCTCTGTTAAAAATATTAGACACACGCTCTCATATATGGTCTATTTCAAGTACAGGAAACTCTGAATATTAATTTAGTTACAGCTCTTACTTTCAATTTTGAATTCTGGATTAATCACCCCCCCCAAAAAAAAAATAAACTATTTAATAATCTACTTCTTTTTAATGGGATCAGTCATCCTCACATTCTACTTAAGGACTACCATATACTTTTCTGTCCTCCTTCCTGCCTTCTCATCCTACCTTTGTTGTGTGGTCTTCTCTCCCCAAAGCTAAATTCGATACTTTAATCTCTCCCTGCATCCTTGAGTGCATACCATACCTATGCTCAGCATAGGCACAAATTATGCTTTAAAGAAATCCCTTCCATTTCCTTCAAACGAAAATACCTAATCGTAAACAAACGTGTTCACTTTTTCCCATATGTGTTTATTAAAGTTGTTTTCCATCTTCTTCTCCTTTTCATATGATTAATTCTCAGTGAAATTTGTCCTACTAATAACTATTTTATCTTTTTTCTCTTCTGACATCCTTCCCCCTTGCACAATTCTGTAAAGTATTTAGTTGATGTTAAGGTATACCTACATCCCAAGTAGTAAACAATTTCTGTAGTCAAATTATCCTCCACCTTCCTTAACAACAGCATTATGTCCTCATGTGCCAGAAAGCTACCCATTCATCTTGGGTATAGTCCTGCTCCTTCCCAAAAACTACATTAAAATAATTTAATAAAAAGAATCAAGGTATTGGGATCAAATAACTAGAGAGGGAAAGGTAATAGAATGGGAAGACTCAAAGAACTTAATTGGACTGCAGGTTAGACACTGCCTTCCCTATCAATGACTGATATCAGAGTATAGGCAAAGAGAAAGAAATAAGGGGTCCTAAACGAAGAGTCCTTGGTATATGACGTCGGCTGCCACCAGTTGTAAAACTGATGTCAGAACGTCAGGTATAAAGGGAGGCAGCAGACGCCATTTCCTCAGTTTTTCTTGCTTTAACCGTCAGGAGCCCCCAAAAGAAGGCTAACCCAGGAATGGTAGCACCCTGGACACATGTCATACAAAAATAAAAATAAATATATACATATATATAGTCTGTGCCTTACAGTGAATACACTCGAATGTCTACATTTATGGTAAGTGTACACAACTGTACTATGTTCTTCGTGTTTCACTGTTGCAGTCCTCACATATGGGTTGATTCCCAAAGCCCAGTAAGAAGACAAAGGGGGGAGGAAGGATCACAGATTAAGGGTTGGTAAGAAGGCCCTGCAAAACTGCAAAGGCAAAACCAGCCCTAGATTTATAAAACAAAGGCAGATTGTAATGCTTTGTGAAAGTATGGACAAAAGACCAAGTAGCTGCTTCTAGAATGTCCTTAGTAGGCCACACCTCTCAGAAAGGCTGCACAGGTAGAGGCTGCTGTAGTAGAATGGGCCCTAATACCCTGAGGGGGAACCTTCCCATGCTGCAGTTAACAAAAGTGAATACAATGAGCAATCCATTTGGAGAAGGTTTGTTTTGAAATAGCGTTACCCTGAGCCCCAGGAGCAAAACTAACCAATACCTGTTCAGATTTTCAAAAGGATTTAGTCCTAAGTAAAATCTCAGCTGTCTATGCACATCAAGAGAGTGCAGAATCCCTTCCCCTTTAATTTGGGGATTGTTGAAAAATGTAGGCAGGTGAATAGACTAGTTAAGGGTTAAACTGGGAACTACCTTAGGCATAAAAGAGGGATTAGTTCTCAGAGAAACCCAATCTGAGTGAAAAATAATGAAAGGTTCTATTGCCATTAAGGCTTGCAGCTCAGATACCCTTCTAGCTGAAGTAATAGCTAAAAGGAAAACAGTTTTCCAGGATAGAAACTTCAAATATGCAGAGTCAGCTGGTTCAAAGGGAGGCAGAGTAAGTTTTTTCCAGGATAAAATTATGATCCCAAGCAGGAGTAGGAGCTCTTCTGGGAGGTCGAAGATTACTAGCTCCCCTCAGGAACTGTTTCATCAAGGGGTGAGGAAAAAACAGGTTGCTCAAAAGAACAATAAGCCGAAATTGCTGAAGCGTGAATTTTAATTGAAGAAAAGGAAAGTCCACCATTAAGCAATCCTGCTAGGTAGTCAAGAATGAGGGAAAGAGACGGATGAGAAGAGTCTTCCTCCTTTAGCCAGCAACCAAGAACAAAATCTCTTCCATTTATCTGCATAGGATTTTCTTGTGCTAGGCCTCCTGGCCTCATGAAGAACTTCAACCACCTGTTGGGAAAGATTTAAAGTATTAGCCAGGCAGTTAAATGCAGAGTTTGAAGATGAGGATGAAGGAACTTTCCCCCTCCCTGAACCAACAGATCTGGTACTAGGGGAAGATGCCAAGGCTGAAAAGTACAGTTTTGTACCTACCATAAATGTAGATGTTCGAGTGCTAATACAGCTGCAGTAATCACAGATGGGTTTTTCTGCCGTCAGGCGGTCCCTCGGTCGGCCGAATTCCAAAGTCCTGGTCCGGCGTCGGTTGTCGTCGCTTTCTCTTCTGACGTCAGTGAGGCCAGAGTATATAAGACACAGCCGACGCCATGTTCTTCAGTCTTTCTTGCCCCAGATGTCAGGTGCCCCCAGAAGGAAGGCAATACCTAAATAGTGCTTATATACATATACAAGCAATGCAATATAATCCAAAATCAGTGGTAGCAAGCAAATAAAACATAGCCGGATAACCCAGTCAGGTAGTATGAAGAGGTTGCTAGGCCTCATGCCTTTACCAAGTGGGGAAGGAGGGAGGGAAACCTGTACTGCAGCTGTATTAGCACTCGAACATCTACATTTATGGTAGGTACAAAACTGTACTATGTTCATCGTGCATACAGCTGCAGTAATCACAGATGGGTAGAATCCCAAAGCTATGCACTGGGTGGTAGGTACTAGGAGGAATTGGGTTGAGCCAGAATGCCCTGCAAAACAGCAGTGGCAAAGCCTGCTCTTGTTCTGGAATATAAAGGCAGATGGTAGTGTTTTGTGAAGGTATGTACAGAACTCCACGTGGCTACCTCCAAAATATCTTTGGTAGGAACTCCTCTGAGGAAGGCTGTAGAGGTAGCTGTGGCCCTGGTGGAGTGTGATCTGATACCTGCAGGAACAGATTTCCCATGATAGGAGTAACAAAACCGTATGCAGTGGCCTATCCACTTTGAAATAGTCTGTTTTGTAACTGGCTTCCCTTGAGCCCCTACAGCATAGGACACCAAGAGTTGTTCTGATTTCCTGAAGGACTTTGTTCTGTCCAAATAATAACGAAGCTGCCTATGGATGTCTAAGGAGTGTAGCATCCTTTCCCCTTTGTTTTGAGGATTGGGGTAAAAGGTGGGTAGGTGTATGGCTTGATTTAAAGCTACCCTGGATACCACTTTAGGCATAAATGATGGGTTGGTACGAAGGGAAACCATGTCCTGATGGAAAATGAGAAAGGGCTGCACCGCCATGAGGGCCTGAAGTTCAAAAACCCTACGAGCTGAAGTGATGGCCAGAAGGAAGGCTGTCTTCCAGGACAAATATTGCAAATCTGTTGAGGCAGCTGGTTCAAAAGGAGGCAATGTTAATTTTTCTAGTATGTAATTAAGATCCCAGGCTGGTATTGGTTGTTTCCTTGGTGGTCTTATATTCTTAGCCCCTCTGAGGAACTGTCGTAAGAGTGGGTGAGAAAATAAAGGAGGAGCCGTGTTGAATTCTGCAGAGATGGCTGAGGCATGGCTTTTTATGGAAGAAAAAGAAAGTCCACTGTTCAATAGCTACGCTAGGTACTGTAATACCTGAGGCAAGTTCAGTTTTCTATGGTCCTGGCCTTTTTTCTCATTCCAAGAGCAAAACCGCTTCCATTTTGCGGAGTAAGCTTTTCTAGTAGCTGGCCTTCTGGCCTCCAAAATGACATCCTGTACCTCCTTGGAGAGTAGGTTCTGTTGTGGTGTTAAGGAATTTTCCATGCAGCGAGATTGAGTGTTTTCAGCTGACTGTGAAGAGTTTTGTAGCTGTGCTGAGTCAGCAGAAGAGGCATTAGAGGCAGGGACCAGGGAGGAGTATGTGTTAGGCTCCTCAGGAGTGGGTACCAGTGTTGCCTTGGCCAATCTGGAGCAATCAGTATCATCTTCGGTTTGTCTGTTCTTGCTTTCAAAAGCACCTTGGGCAGAAGAGGCAGAGGTGGGAATGCGTAAACTGTCCATGCTGTCCAACTGAATGAAAGGGCGTCCACTCTCCAGGCCTTTGGGTGAAAGGTCTTTGAACAAAACATTTCCAATTGATGATTCCTGTGGGAGGCAAAAAGATCTATGTCTGGCCTCCCCCATGCTTGGATTATTTCTGCAAATACCTGAGGATGTAACTTCCATTCATGTGGATCTGTCATTTTTCTGCCAGTGTGTTTTCCAATCCTGGCAAGTACTGTGCTTGAAGTTCGATTTGTCTTTCCAGAGCCAAGTTCCAAAGAGTCATGGCTAGTCTGCACAAGGGGTATGAATGTGTTCCTCCTTGTTTGTTTATGTACCACATTACCGTGGTGTTGTCTGTTCTTATCAGTAATTGTCCTGGATGCAGGAAGTCCTTGAAAGCTGTAATTGCATTTATTACTGCTAGCATTTCTTTTTGACTGATGTGAAGGTGATTTTCTTTTTGGGACCATTTGCCCTGAATGCACCTGTTCGTCATGTGCGCCCCCCAGGCGTAGTCTGAGGCGTCTGTGGTTATGACTTGTTTTGCTTGAGGCTTGCAGAATGGGAGGCCTTTGTTTGCTTGACATGCTTGGGCCCACCACAGAAATTCCTTTTGCAAACATGGAATTATTGGTATTATTGTTTCCAAACTGTGACTGTGTTGAGACCATAGGTTTTTTAGGTACCATTGAAGTTTCCTCATATGCAGCTTTGCAAATGGGGTTAATAGAATGCAAGATGCCATGAATCCCAGAGCCTGCAGGATTTTCCTTGCAGTAAGCCTGGTACCTTTTGCTAGTATTTTGAAGTACTGAGATAGTTGCCCTTGTTTTTCTGGTGTAAGGTAGGCCATCTGGGTGTGTGTGTCCAAGTTGGCACCCAGGAAAGTTATTTTCTGAGATGGTGTTAGCCTTGATTTCTCTTTGTTGATTGTATATCCCAGAGAAAGCAGTAACCGTGTCACATACGCCAGATGTTCCAGAAGTATGTTCTTGCTGTCGGCTTGGATCAGGCAGTCGTCCAGATAAGGGTAAATTTGTATCCCTTGAAGTCTGCAGTAGGCAATCACTGATGCCAGGCACTTTGTGAATACTCTGGGCAGTAGATAAGCCAAAGGGCAATGCAGAGAATTGATAGTGGATTGAACCTGCAAGAAATCTGAGGTATCTTCTGCAGCTTTGTCTGATTGGGACATGCAGGTATGCCTACTTGAGGTCCAATGTTACCAGCCAGAACTCCTTGCCCAGCATGGGAAGAAGCTGCTGTAATGTGAGCATCTTGAATTTTGGTACGATTAGAAATGTGTTTAGGGTGGATAAGTCCAAAATGGGTCTCCAGTTGGTTCCTTTCCTTGGTACCAGGAAAAGTCTTGAATAAAAACCTTGACCTTGTTGGTGAGTAGGTACCTCTTGAATAGCTCGCATGCTTATGAGCTTTGAAATTTGCAGTTGTGCCTCTGCCCTTTGATTTTGTGGCAGGTTTGGCATGCCTCTCATTTTGGAAGAGTGTGAAATTGAAATTTGTAGCCTCTGTTTATAATGTCCAGGATCCATTTGTCTGTTGTGACAATATGCCAATTGCTTGCAAATAGTGCTAGTTTTCCTCCCAAAGGTGCTGCCAGCTGAGACATGCTTGGCATGGAAATGAGGGAGTCATTGGGTTTGCTTCCTGTATTGTTGTGCACTGTCTTAGCCACCTCTTGGTGCTGGAGTTTGCCATTGTCGGCCTCTATATGATCCTTGTGATTGCCCTCTGCCCCTTGTGCGTCTGTATCTACCTCTTTGGGGCTTGTCAGTGGCTGGAAAGGACCAGTTTTTTGAAGGCCCATTTCTTCTAAACCCTGGTGGTTGGGCCTGTAAGAAAGCTTTGACAGTTTGCATAGATTTGGCTTTTTCTTTCATTTTCCGTAGTATCTCCTCAGCATTAGTACCAAACAGCACATCCTTTTGTAAAGGAGCATCTAGAAGTTTAGCTTTCACATGATCAGGTAAATTTTGTTCCCTAAGCCAGGCATGTCTGCGAATGACTGATCCTGTAGCTGCCGCTCTACTTGAGGCCTCTAGGGCATCATAACCACATTGTAAGGTGTGTTTACCCACTTGTTCTGCACTATGCATCATATCCTGTAACTCCTTTAAATCTTGTTGTTCAGGTTGAGACATTTTGTTCCTCAATTGTGATAACAGGAACTGTTGATATTTAAGCATATGAAACTGACAATTTAAAGCCCTCATGGCTAGGGTGGCCGAGGTATATACCTTTTTTCCCCACCTTTCCAAAGATCTTGATTCCCTTTCTGCAGGAAGTGGATTTTTGGCAGTGGAGGCCTTCAATCCCTTGGGGCCTTGTGAAATGGTTTCAGGGTCAGCATTATGGCTTTTGAAGAGAAATTGGTGAGAGCTGGGTACTCTGTAATACCTATCAGGTTTGACTGGTGCAGGAGGCAGAGAATCCGGGTTAAGACAAGCCTCCGAATAGACATCATCCAGTATGTCCAAAACAGGGGGTATAGCCAGAGGTCTGTGTTGACGTAACAAAAGAATTTCCCTAAGTCTTTTCTTGGAATCTGAAAAGTCTTGGCCTTCCCAATGGAAGTGTTCCCTCAAGGTGTGTAAGGTTTCCCCAAAAGAAAAATCCTCAGGAGGGGATACAGAGGGAATGGACTGTTCTGCATCCGAATCCTCAAAAGGAGAGTAAGAGTGTTCCTCTGCATCAGAATGTTCTGATAAAATGGATCCCTGATCAGAAGAGGGAGAATCTTCCTCCACTCTGGGTCTCTTGTCTGGAGGGGGTTGAGAACCTCTGATAAGAGTAATTAAATCCTCAGCCATTCTAAGCATCTGTTTTTTAGGCATGGGACCTGGAGATGGGCCCTGTACAACAGGCCTCATGGGCTGCCTGGCTGCTTTGGATTTAGTAAAGGCCTTAATTGAAAAAGAAGATGAGGGCCTAAATACACCATGGGTGGAGGTGGACCTGTCCACATTAGTAGGCTCAACATTAGCAGAGGCTTCGGTTGTAGTCTGGGAAAGGGCCGAGGACCCAGTGGTCTCGGGTACAGAGGACACCGCCAAAGAAGTGTCGTCGGTAGTCAGGGACTGCAAAGGCGTCTCGCTGAGAACCGGACCACGTGTAGCCTGTTTTGGCGTGGTGTCGGCGGGGACCGCGGGCCTTGCATGTCGGTCCTTTTCCTTGCGTTTTTTGGACAAAACGGTAGTCGGAGTGTCCGACGACATTTTATAATCAAAAGCTTTACCAAAGTAGTGCTGGGCGAACTCCGCCCGACGCTTAATAGTGCGTTTATTGAAGGTAGCGCAAAAGCGACAGCCCGAGACGTCGTGGTCTGGGCCCAAACAAGATATGCAGCGGGAATGGAAATCCTTATGCGGTATTTGCTTCCCACAAGAAATACAATTATTAACTTTTTCTGACATCGGTCTGAGGCAAGAAAAGTTTCCCCAATGGGGTACTTAGCTTTAATGAAGACTTCGGATTCCAAAATATTCGTAATTCAGGAGCTGGCCGACCGGCACTTGCGAACTGCTTCTGCTTCGGGCACCGCGCGGCAAAAAAGACTGAAGAACATGGCGTCGGCTGTGTCTTATATACTCTGGCCTCACTGACTTCAGAAGAGAAAGCGACGACAACCGACGCCGGACCAGGACTTTGGAATTCGGCCGACCGAGGGACCGCCTGACGGCAGAGAACCCATCTGTGATTACTGCAGCTGTATGCACGATGAACATCTGGGAAAAGCTGCGAAGGAGGGGATACCAATGTTGCCTGGGCCAATCTGGTGCTATCAGAATAGCCTTTGTTTTTTTGTCCCTTATCTTTAGCAGCACTCTGGGAAGAAGAGGCAGAGGAGGGAATGCATAAACAGAGAGATGTGTCCATGGGAAGGACAACGTGTCCACCCTCCAAGCTTTGTTGTGAAACTCCCTGGTGCAGAAGGGTGGAAGGAGACAACTGATGTGAGAGGAGAAAAGATCCACTTGTGGGGTGCCCCAATGATGAGTGATGTGATGGAAAATGTCCCTGTTCAGTTGCCACTCGTGAGGATCCAGAACATGCCTGCTCAAATGATCCGCCAAGGAGTTTAGCCTCCCTGGAAGATACTGGGCTATTAGATGTAAGCCCATGGATGTTGCTGTGGACCATAGTCTCATGCTTTGTCTGAACAAGGGTTAAGAATGAGTCCTCCCTTGCTTGTTGATGTACCACATGACTGTGGTATTGTCTGTCTTGATCAGCAGAGTCCCAGGATAGAGTAGGTCCTTGAAAGCCAGCAAGGCCTGCTGCACTGCCATCAATTCTTTTAAGTTTATGTGCAGAAGAATCTGCTGGGTGCTCCAAGTCCCCTGTATGTCCCTGCCTTCTAGATGAGCCTCCCATGAAACATCTGAGGCGTTTGTGGTGAGAGTCTGGCTGGCAGGCGGTGGGCGGAAAGGCAGACCCTTGTTCTGAGAACAGGCTGTCACCCACCAGAGGAACTCCATTTGTAGACAGGGAATCAGGGGAAGAATCAAGTCTAAGTCCTGTGTGTGTTGACACCAAAGATTCTTGAGGTACCACTGAAGTTTTCTCATATGCAGCCTTGCATATGGGATCATCAAAATACATGAAGCCATGAACCCCAGTGCTTGCAGGAATTGCCTTGAAGAGAGATGGGTCATGCTTGCCAAATTCATGAAGTAAGCCAAAAGATCTTGCTTCTGTTGAGGGAGGAATACCATCTGGGTGGCTGTATTCAGACTCGCTCCCAGGAAAACAATCTCCCTTGTAGGAACCAACTTTGACTTCTTTTCGTTGAGAGTGTAACCCAAAGAGATGAGAATGTTCTTCACGAAATCCAAATCCTTTTCGAGTTGTTCTGGGGAGTTTGCTTGAATGAGACAGTCGTTCAGGTAAAGATAAATTTGAATGTTTCTCTGCCTGCAAAAAGCAATGGCTGGAGCCAGGCACTTCGTAAAAACTCTGGGAGCAGTAGATAAGCCAAAGGGCAATGCAGAGAATTGAAAGTGTTGCTCCCCAGCCCTGAAGTGAAGGAACTGCCTGCAACTTTCCCCTTACTGGGATGTGCAGATAAGCCTCCATGAGATCCAAAGTTACCAGCCATGAATCCTTGCCCAGCATTGGTAGTAAGTGTTGAAGGGTGAGCCTCTTGAATTTGGGAATCACCAGAAAAGTGTTTAGAATAGACAGATCCAGAATAGAGCGCCGGGTGCCCCCTTTCTTGGGTTCCAGAAAAAGTCTTGAATAAAAACCTAGGCCTGCCTGATTTGCAGGAACTGGCTCTGTAGCTCCCATAGTCAGTTGAGAAGAAATTTGAGTTTCTACCTCTGCCCTGAGAGTTCTGGGTATGTCTGGGTACCCTTGCAAAACAGGGAAGGTGTGAAAGTGAAACTTTTAACCTTGGTTTACTATACTGAGCACCCATTTGTCGTCTATGATGGTAGACCATACCTCTGCGAACCTGGCTAACCTTCCCCCCAAAAGAAACCCAAGGCCCGCAGAGGTAGGCACAAGAAGGCCAGAGTAATTCAGAATGTTTGCTTTGGGAAGCTGGCTTAGAACTCCCTGATTTAGCAGAAGAAGAATGCCATTGTTTAGCCCTTTGAGGGGCAGAAGCCTGCCCTCTAGAAGATCTGAAACCCCTAGGCCTAGAGTCACCCTGCTTGCCAGGATCAGGGAAATACCAGTTCTTGGAAGAATAATGCCTACTAAACCGAGGAGGCTGAACCTGAAGGAAATCTTTTACAGCTTGCATAGATTTTGCCTTATCCTCCAATTTCTTTAGTACCTCCTCAGCCTTATTACCAAAAAGATTGTCCTTGTGCAAAGGAACATCCAGCAATTTAGATTTAACAGGTTCAAAAAGAGGCTGCTTCCTGAGCCAATCATGCCTTCTGATTACGGAACCAGTGGCTGCTGCTCTGCAGGAAGCCTCCAAAGTGTCAAAACCACAATGAAGTGAATGCTTATTAACTAAAGTGGCAGAATTCAGTAAGTCTTGTAAATCTTTGTTCTCCGTTATGGAAGGAAAATCTCCAAGTTTAGCCTTAAAAGCCTCCAAAGTATGCTGCTGATACTTAAGCATGTGAAAAAGACACTTCACGGATCTAATGGCAAGAGTTGCAGAGGTATAAACTTTTTTACCCCACCTGTCCAAGGCCCTAGACTCCTTATCAGAAGGCACAGTGTTTTAGCAATAGTAGCCTTAACACCCTTGGGGCCTTGAGAAATAATTTCTGGATCGGCAGTAGGGTTTCTAAAAAGGAATTGATGAGATTCAGGAACCCTATAAATACCTATCTGGTTTTTTGGTGGCTGGAGGAACAGAAGTAGGAGTTAAAGAATTTTCCATGAAAACATCATCCACAACTTCCAAAACTGGAGGTATAGCCAGAGGCTTATGCTGTGGCAAATCCAAAAATTCCCTGATTCTTTTTTTTAGACTGAGGAAAATCCTGACATTCCCATTTAAAGTGCTCCCTAAGAGTATTCAAAGTATCCCCAAAGGAAAAATCTTCTGGAGGGGGAGGCAGAAGGGATAGAGTCCTCAGCTTTAGAATCCTCAAAGCCAGAAAAAAGTTGAGAATTTCCTTCTTCACCAGCAGACAAATGTGAAATCTCAGAATCTGAGATAGACAAAACATCAGGAGATAATTCCCTAGTCCTCTTTGAAGGGGGGGGGGGATGAGAGCCCCTAATCAGGGAAAGAAGATCACCAGCCATCTTTACCAACTTGGACTGAGGCACAGGAGGGGAGGCCGATGCCTGCTTGTGAGTAGGTTTGTGGTTGGAAGGTTTACTAGCAATCCAGAGGGACCTGGGAGGCCTAGCAACTGCAAAAGTCTAAACTAAGGTAGTCAGTCTGGTTCTGGTCTCATGTCGAAAAGAAGAGGCATCAGAAGCCGCTGCCTGCAAAGCGGCTCCGAACCCATCTAAGGCGGCGACAGGCGGAGGGTCTGAAGACGAAACAGCGGCCTGCGGCATGGAGGACTCCATAAAGGTCTCGGCAGAGGCTTGCGGCTGAAAATCTGTGGACTGCAGGGGCTGCGAAAGCGCCTCAATGACTACCGCTGTGCTGACGACCAATTTCACCGGTGTGTCGTCAACAGGTTTAACCCTAGGCCTGTCGCAGTCCTTGTCTTTGCATTTCCTAGGTATATCTGAAGTTGGGAGACCAGAAGACGCCATACCAATGAACTTAGGCCAGATTCCGAAATGCTTATACAAAATCTTAGCTCTACGGTGTATGGTACGTGGGTTAAAGGAAGCACAGAGATCGCAGTTAGGGACGTTGTGCTCAAGGCCTAAACAAGTTATACAATAGGAATGGAAATAACGGTGCGGAATCTGTTTTCCACAGGCAAGACAGTTATTAACTTTATCTGACATTTGTTAAAGCAAGAAAAGAGGATCCCCAACGGGGTACTTATCTGAAGGCATCTTCAACTTGGTAGTAGGAAAGCAAAACAAAGGTAAACGGCTTACCGGCACTAGTGCGAATTGCATCTGCTTTGGGCTCCATGGCAAGAAAGACTGAGGAAATGGCGTTGGCTGCCTCCCTTTATACCTGACATTCTGACATCAGTTTTACAACCGGCGGCAGCTGACGTCATATACCAAGGACTCTGGTATTCGGGCTGACTGAGGGCTACCGGGAGCCGGATAACGCCATATCTGAGGACTGCAACAGTGAAACACGAAGAACATCAGAAGTTTCTGTTAAGAAAGGAATAATTAGTAGAGCATAAGAGACTGCATGATAATGATAAGAATCAATCAGAGGAGGTTAGAAAGGATTGGGAAGAGAGACTGGATAAGTAATTCTCAAAGAATGGGGGGATATATGTATGTCTCCCAAATATGCAACAACATCTAGAAGATTTAGGATCTTTGCTTGGAAGTGTTTACATAGGTAGTTTTATACTCTAAGTAGACTCCAAAGAATTTTTCCTCAGGTACACAGCAAATATTAGAAGTGTGATGGGGAAGAAAGAGGTAACTGGAAACATATTTTCTGGGAGTGTAATGAGTTGGCAGACTTTAAAGATTCTTTGCAGACTGCTTTGTTGGAGATGCTGAGTAAGCAAACTGGTGTACATAAGGAAATGATTTTTTGAGCTATGACACAGAATTAGAATTGACTAGACATAGTAGGGCCTTACTGAGTCTAGTTATGTTGGCTGCCAAAAGGGTGATTACTAGAAAATGGAAATCAAAAAGACTAAACCAACTTTACTAAAGTAATGAATACAGTAACAGAGATAAAACAACTGGAATTAGGATCTTTAGAAAATGGTAGGAGCAAATTATATAGAAAAAAATGGAATTGTGGGAACAATACATGCAGAAGAGGAATGAAGTTTAAAACAAGGCAGGATTTGAATGAGCTATGTAATGTTTGACTGGCAATGACTGGATGGATTATAAATAATGTATAATGTTTGTAACTAAAATTATGCCAATATGGTTTGTGATATTGTTTGCAACGAAAATTACATCAATATGGTTTGTTTTAATTTATATACATGTATGCTTGCCTATGTCAAACGTGACAACTTAATAAAAATGTTTCTTGTTTAAAAAAAAAAAAATATATATATATATATATATATATATATATATTATAATTTTCAGGGATATCTGATTTACCAAATAGTATGATTATGCATTTTTTAGCATTTTGTCTCTTACCAGGGTTTTGGTACCAGTTGTTTGTCATTTTTAGGCCTGTTTGTAGGATATCAACATCATTTGGGGATTCATTGATTGCTCCCAGCTTACAGTCTTCAGCAAACTTGGAGAGCCAGAGGCCACCAACATTGGCCTTCACTTCAGAGAAGTACATACCAAACAGGAGGGGTCCCAACTCTGAACCCTGTGGGACACTGCTAGTAACAGGTTTCTTATCAGAAGTGGATTCACCGGACGATGCAGGTGTTTATGCCTAACTCAGTAAGTTTATCTACGATCCTCAAGTGGGGGACTGTGTCGAAACCTTTGGCCAGGTCTAAATAAGCGGTGTGTACCATTTTACCCTCATCCATGGCCCTGGTGACTTTGTCAAAGAAGTCCACCAGATTGGGTAGGAAAGACCTCCAAGTGACAAAGCCAAATTGGGTCTGGCCCAATGTCGTTACTGATCAGGTCCATGATAATTCTCTCCATGGCCTTGGAGGTAGAATGGTCAAGCTTATGGGTCTGTAGTTCCCTGGGTCAGTTGATGGGCTCTCTTATGCAGAGGGATGACTGTTGCAGCCTCCATTCCCCTGGGACAAATCCCGTTTGGAGGCTGTGGTTAAAGAGGGTTTCTAATGGCCCTGATAGATTCTGTTGTAAGCTATTTAAGAAACATCCTGAAATGTTGTTAGGACCGATGGATATGGGTATGTATGGGGAAGTGATACTATTATATATTCCTGTCCAGTTAATTTGCTAGTGAAGACATAAGTCCTTAGTGATGGTGGATGTGATGCTAAGCTTTTGTGAAAGTGTAGGAATTTAAGAAGGGTAGGTTCATTTGTGGCCCTAAATGCTAAACATGAATCACAATGGAGGAGTCTATAAGACACAAGGTATAGTGACAGGGATTCATGTCTATTTTGGTAAAAAGGGTCTTCAAGCTTGTGCTCCTCTTTAGTTAGGAACCTCTGGTTTCTTTCAAGTTGTGCAATGTGTTATGACAAATAAATGACAAAGGGGGCACTATACCTAATAATTGGTCTAGCAAGGGATGAGATGACAGGTTGCTAACTTCTTTTGATCTAAATTTATCTAAATACTTCAAAACACTCCTAGTTTTCAGGGATGAAGTCATCTATAAATGGAAGCAAAATTCATCTCATGACTTGAGGAAACACTCCACACAATTCTGGAACCTAGCCATACAAGCAGTACAATACATAATGTTAGTTTTCTAAAGTCTAAACAAAAAAATCTTAATTAATACAGCTAATCAGTTCTGAAATTAAGTAAACCATATAACTAGCAGTATATATCATAACCCACTGCCCAATCGGGTATAATTAATTAACACATACCTATCAATTTAAATGAGTATATATCTTAATAAATAGCTCTATCTATACAAAAATGTAAACATAAACATAAAAAATAAATACAGAACTCTGGTGATATAGAATACCCAGATATTCATACACATCTAAAAATAAATACACATCCCTACAGCAATCTATATTTAGATGTGTATAAATATCTGGGTATTCTATATCACCAGAGTTCTGTATTTATTTTTCATGTTTATATTTTTGTACAGATAGAGCTATTTATTAAGATATTTATTTCGTTTTTATATCTATAGCTCTAATATGTTTACAATGAGTATAATTTTATCTAGATGCATTTGATTTTTAATTCATATTTGTTTGTTTTGTTGCTCTACTATGTTAGAAGTTATATTCCTTTAAACTGATAGGTATGTGTTAATTAATTATACCTGACTGGGCAGTGGGTTATATTTAAATGAACTTGAGACCACTTCTGCTTTAATGGTCTGACGAAGCTCTAAGTGAAATCACTTACCTATTTGTAAAAAAGAACTCTTTTATGAATATATTCGGAGTGTCGCTCTATTTATACATGGATTGCTACAATAGCTTGCCGGTTCGTGGACTATTTATGATATATACTGCTTTTTACTTATTATCTTGCCTGAACAGTCCTACGTTTATCCTTGCTGTGCGGTATTTGGTTTGGTGCTTTTTACTTAAACCATATAACTAGTTGTAAGCTCACATCTGATCCAACACTACTGTCAACTTTATTCAGTGCGCTCAGGGGTAGCTCTCACGTTTAGATTTTCTAAAAGAATTCAATATGTTTCCACATATTGCACCCACCAATTCCCACTCCTCTTCCCCTTCTCTTTCTCCACCACCTTAATGTACACTGCTCTACTTAAGGAAAATCAAAGCTAAAGGCATTATACCACTACTTGAACAAATTCCACTGCATGACCCCACCAAGGCTGATAACCTAATACCTCGATTCATTTTCCACTGCAGAGAATTCATTATTAACCTTCTCTTACTGCATATCTATACTCTTAAAATTCAATGTCCAAAATATGGAAAAATACACTAATAAACCTCTACACAAATAACCAAAAACCAGCATGGTTGTTTTCACATGCTACACAGCACACTCTCACTCTAAAGGCATCCTACATTTAGTCAGGACAAAATTGTGTGCAGACAAGTTGAGCAAACCAGGACAGACACTCATGATTGGAAACTAGATCAGGGGGTCTTCCAACATTTTATCCATCTGTGGGAGTTCCTCAAGTAGACCTTTTAGCCTCTTATTTGAAGAACCAACTGGCGGGATTCTGTTCCAGGACTCAATGCAAGAAGGCCTGGAAAACAGATGCCTTTTCTTTTCTTTGAACAGGAATGTTCCTGCAGACTTTTCCACCTTTCCACAAACATCCAGTGTACTTCTGAAAATTCAGAAGGAATCCCTCAAGATGATTGTGGTGACTCCCTTCTGACCTAGGGAACTGTGGTTCTCCCTTCTTTCAGGAATAGTTAGGGGTAATTACCACAAGCTTCCACACAGACTGGATCTACTCACACAAGAACAGGTGTCTGATACACTCCAACATCAATCACTTTCAACTGACTGTCTGGATGATGGGGGGTCTTAATTCCTTTTAAGCAGATGTTTACTGAGGACATGCAACAAGTATTAATAGAGACAGAAAGACTGTTACTAGAAAATCACATCTTAGCAAATGGAAAAAGTTTTCTAGTTTAGTGCCAACAACATAACCTGCACCCATTTGGGGATAGTTCTTCTCTGCTTTTACAATATTTGTCTGAGTTACTATCCTACTGCCTTCCTTATTTCTGTATTAAGGTCATTTATCAGCCATTTCAGCATGTCTGCCCATAGATCTTCCTTTTTCAAGGTCAAAATGTTCTTGAAAGGTGTCTTGCATAAGAGGCCTATGTTCCTGAAAAGAATTTTGCATAAAAGGCCTGCAAGTAATCTGGTGGTCCCTCACCGGGATCTTAATTGGGTGTTGGAGAAGCTAACTCTTGCTGCATTTGAACCAGCTAATCTGGCTAACCTGTGGTTCTTAATATATGCAAACTCTTATGGTGAGTCAACCCTTCTTCATTTTCCATAGGGACAGGGTTTCTTTGAGAACTAATCCTTTTATGCCTAAAGTGGTATCTGAGTTTACTTTAAACCAAACAATTCATCTCCCTGGTTTCTTTATTAAAAATGAGGGAGAAAGAATACTCCATATCTTGGATGTCCGCAAAAAATCAGGTACTATTCTGACAGAAAGAATAGTTGTGTAAAATCTTACCATAACCATAGATGTCCTTTTCTTCTATGTTGCAGTACTCCTTACATATGGGGTTGTCTTCCGCCCAATGACTCGACGTCTGGCCTGTATACAAAAGATTATAGCCACTGCCAGTAAGTGGGACATCGCATGTAGGCTCTGACAGCATCAGCCATAAAAGGACGTCCGCCCATACCATCCTCAGAACAAGGAAGCCCCATGAGGAACAATAGTTGTAAGGCAAACAAGGAGTAATCCTAGGAAGGGACAAGTTGATGGGGTGAAGGCAGGAGGGACAGAATACTGCAACATAGAAGAGAAGAACTTCTATGATTATGGTAAGAATTTACATAACTATTCTATGTCCTTCTATTCAATGCTGTTGTATTCCTTACATATGGAAGAGTGCAAAGCTTAGTTGGAACATAGTGAGGTGGAAGGAGCAGAAGAATGTGAGGAAGAATTTTACAGAAATTCATGCAAGATAGCTCTAGCAAATCCTGCCCTGGGCCTAGAGATAGTTTGCAACTAGTAATGTTTGGTAAAAGTATGGACTGATGACCAAATAACAGCCTCCAAAATGGAATTTGTATCCAGGCCTTTAAAGAAAGCCCCTGACGAAGCAACCGATCTGGTGGAATGGGCTCTGACAGAAGGAGGCAGTGATTTTCCATGAAAAACACAACAAAACACAATAGCTTTAGAAATTCAAGATGAAATAGTTTGTTTAGAAAAAGGTAAGTCCAGAGCCCTGGGATGAAAAGACATAAAAAGCTGATCTGACTTCCTAATAGCTTTTGTCTTGTCAAGGTAAAACCTGAGTTGCCTATGTACATCTAATGTATGCAAAATTCTCTCTAGAGGATTGAGGAAAAGGGAAAAATGTGGGCAATAGGATAGACTGATTAAGAGACAACTCATTCATTACTTTAGGCATGAAAGAAAGATTAGTTCACAAAGACACCCTGTCCTTGTGGAAAACCAAGAAAGGAGTGGATGCCATCAAGGCCTGAATTTCAAAGACTCTCCTAGCAGATGTTAAGGCTACCAAAAGCACAATTTTCCAAGTGCAAAACTTTAGAGGAGCTGAGGCTGCAGGCTGAAAAGGAGACAGAGTTAGCTTCTCTAACACATAGTTAAGATTCCAAGGAGAAGGCACTGGTTTCCTGGGAGGTTTGATATGTAGGATACCTTTAAGAAAAAGTTTATCCTCCAATCTGGAGGCTAAAGGAGGTGTTAATGGCAGACAAGCAGAAAGAGCAGAACAGTGGACTTTCACTGAGGAATATGACAGGCCACTACTAAGTAATTCATACAAGTAAAAAGTACAATTGGAATGTCCACGGATAGTGGAGCTAGACTTCTTTTAAGGCACCAGATAGAAAATCTTTTTTTATTTGGAAATGTAAGATTCCCTAGTATTGAGTTTCCTGGCCTCCTGCAAAACCCTAAGCATGTCCTGTGAAAAAGGATGCCTGAAAGGGATCAGAAATTGATCACCCACAAGGTCATTTGTAGTGCTCACAGATGTGGATGAATCAAGGATCTCTTGTCTTGTGTGAGTAAGTCCACCGGTGAGGCAACCTGTAGTGATTGCCCTTGGCTAATTGCAGAAGAGGAGGGAACCAATGCTGTCTTGGCCAAAAGGGAGTCACCAACAAGATTTTTGGTCTGTCCTGCTGAATTTTTAGCAACACTTTTTGAATTAGAGGGAAGTGTGGGGGATGCATAAAGAAACATCCCTTTCCATGAGATAGATAGGCTGTCCACCTTCAAAGCCAGAGGATGTGGGACCCTGGCACAAAAGAGAGGAAGTTGTCTGTTTTGTGGGGAGGCAAAGAGGTCCAGATGTGGAGTACCCCACCAGTGAACTAGATCCAGGAACACATTCCTGTCAAGCATCCATTTGTGGGATTGTGTCATGGATCTGTTTAAAGTGTCTGCCACAGAGTTTTGAACCAAGGGTAGGCAAACAGCATGAAGGGTTACTTTGTACTGGATCGCTAATTCCCATGCCTTGAGGGCTAACTTGCAAAGAAAGACTTGGTCCCCCCTGCTTATGTACCACACAACGGTGGTATTGTCTGTAAAAATTTTCAGAGGACCTGGTAGGAAAAGAGGATGAAAGGTTTGCAAGGCTAGAATTAGAGTACTCATCTCTCGGATGTTGATGTGTTCCCGCTGCTGAGATGGAGCCCAGAGAATCTGAACCTTCCTGGAAGCAAAGGTTTCCCCCCAGCCTATGTCTGAGGCATTTGTGAACAGCTGTTGAAAAGGCTGGGGTAAGAGAAGAGGAAGGCCCAGATTCAGAGACAGTTGTTGAATGCACCAGTGGAGATCTGTTTTCAAACAGGGGAGGAGAGGAACCAGGACATCTAGAAGGTAAGCATGTTGAGACTAGGTTGTCTTTAGAAACCAGTGAAACCTCCTCATGTGAAGCTTTGTCAAAGGCAGCATGGGAATCGTGAAAGCCATGAATCTGAGAAGTCTCAGAAATTCCCTGGCCAATGAAGGACTTAAGAGAGAGAACCTTGTCTGCAGGCAGGAAAACCATCATCAGATCTGTCCTAAACCTGCACCCTAAGAAGATGTGATCCTGAAATAGAGTAAGACTAGACTTTTTGAATTTTTTTTGTGAACCCTAGGCCCTGACGAAGATGAATGGCCTTCACAAAAATTTGAGACAACTGATCCGAACTGTTGGCCAGAAAAAGAAGATCATCTAGATAAGGATAAAGCTGAACCCCTTGGACCCTCAGGAAAGCAATGGCTAGGGCCAAGCACTTTGTGAAAACCCTTGGGGCAGTGGAAAGACCAAAAGGCAAGGCAGAAAACTGAAAGTGCAAAGACCCCACCAAGAAACGTAAGAATTTCATGTACTAAAGGTGAATGGGGATATGCAGGTAAGCATCTTTGAGATCTAGAGAAGCCGTGAAAGATTGAGAAGAACTCAGGAGAAAGAGTGTCTGAAGTGACAGCATCTGGAAAGAAGGCACTACTAGGAACATTTTTAAGTGGGAGAGGTCAAGAATTGGTCTCCAAGAGCATCCTTTCATGGAACCAAAAATATTCTGGGGTAAAACCCCATTCCTCTCTAATACAGAGGTACAAGCTGAATAGTGCCTTGAGAAAGCAGCTGAGATAGGCACTGAGGAAACAGATGAAGCTGACAGGAGGGGGGGGGGGGGCTTAGGAATCCCCCATGAAAGAAGGGAGAGTCTTCCAAGTCATAAAGTAACCTTTTTGGATGATGGAAAAAAACTAAACGTCCTGAGTAATTTTTGCCCAGGGTGGAAAGGAAAGAGACAGGTAAGAGAAAGAGGTGTATGACTTGGAAGACAGGAGTGGTTGTCACAGAGAACTGGGCCTGGCCTAAAAGGGCTGCTGAGAAGGAGGAGCAGACGCAGTAGTTTTTGATTGAGTGGGTCTCTTAGTGGACTTCTTAGCCCGAGCACCACAAGAAAAAGTGAAGGAAGAACAAGCAGGTCTGCTAACAAAGGATATTTTGGCAGGTAAATTCCTATGGAACTTGGGAACTGGTGAGACAAATAAGTGTTTTAAGTCCTGAAGTTCCTTTCCTTTCCTTTTTCCTGTAGAGCTTTAAAAAGTTTTGCAGCAGTCGAACCTAAAAGAGCAGACTTATCAACGGGGGCATCCAGTAACTTCACTTTTATGTCATCAGGCAATGACTGAAGCCTTAACCAAGAATGTCTCCTAAGCACAGAGACAGAAGCAGCAACTCTGGAGGATGGCTCTACAGCATCATGGCTGCATTTGATGGAACATCTAGCTACCTGAGAAGATGCATACAAAAGTGAGAGAACCTGTGACTTAACCTCCAAGTCTGGTAACTGAGCCAAAGCCTGTGAAGCCTGAGAAAGCAAAGCCAAAGAATATTGAGACATATCTGTCTGGTAATTAATAGCTCTAATAGCGAAAGTACAAGAATTATATACCTTCTTACACAGTCTCTCAAGAATTTTGCTTTCCTTAGAAGGAAAAAGCTTGGCAGAAGGAGACAAGTGAGAAGATTTATGAGAAACAATGGAGATCGCAGCTGTATCAGCAGAGGAGCACTTATAGAGAAACGTTCAGTCCTCTGGCACTTTATAAAATTTATCAGCCCTCTTGGGAGCAGGGGCCTGGGAGTCAGGTGTTTTGGAGGAAGAAGCAAAAACATCCAGGAAAGCTGGAAGGACTAGAGGAACTGCAGAGGAAGTGAGAAATTCCATTTGTAGCAGATCATAATAACACTTCTCTTCCTCAGAAATCTGCGAGCAATCCCATTTGAAGAACTTATTGTTTCTCCAAAGGAAAGTCCTTCAACTGGGGAATATCCCTCATTATACTCCTCTTCAGGAGAAACATATTCCAGGGGGGAAGTACTTTGAGTGGAGTATGCAAGGACGTCTTCATCAGAGGAGGAATCCACAGAATCACAGGAAAGAACCTGAGGTCCAGGAGCCTGCACAGGAGAAGAAGTGAAGGCAGGAAGAGGGAGAGAAGAACAGGAAGGCTTCAAACCCATCACGGCCGTAATAAGACCCTGGGAAAAGGCATCCCAATCAGACTGAGAGGTGGAAGGGACGTTCGGATGCTTTGTCTTTTTTTCTTTTCTTAACATGTCTTTCAGTATGAGAAAACAAAGAAGAGGAACTCAACGTAGGCCTATCATCCGGTGTAGACAGCAAAGGATCCCTAGTCAAAACAACAGGAATGTTACCAGAGTCCTCCAGTGGAACAAGCCATGTCCCCTCTGTCGTACAATATAGAAGTCTGCATTGTCTTGGACGTACTAGGATCTGAACCCTTGGCGGCTTCCCCAGAGATACCAGCTGAAGAAGTGGACCTGACCTACAAATGTACCACCAGGTCTTCACCGACCTCAAGGGGAACATCAGAGGTAGTAGGCGCAGCTGCTCCCTCTCTCTGTTGGCAGGAAAGCTGTTTGAGGTTTTGGACACAGCTGTAGAGGGCCTTGCAGTTTTCCTTTTGTTATATGCTGTATTAAGTTCAGGATTCCACCAGTGTGATTTGTTTTGGACTTTCTTCTAGTAGATACAGCAGTCTGTATACAGACATTTATGTGGTTGTTCAGGGCCTCTGAGAACAATTCTACATAGGCTGCTGTGAACTCGGGACTGGGAGGAAAAACAAATTTTGACAAACTATCGCTTAATAGGATGTAGTCTGCTTTGCAATAGTTCCTAACTGTTGAGGGTTTGACAGTGTTACCAAGCTGAGTTTTATTTTGAAAGAGACAGCTTTGTGGTCACGGGAAGGGTGCAGCACTCTCCCATACTGGTGAGTACCAGTTCCACTACATTTGAACCTCTGGTGGGTGTGTGCACTTTCTGGTTAAGAGTATTTGTGCTACTAAAGTCCAGTAATTATGTGCGCAAGTACGAGGGAGTCTACAGAGGGATAATTAAAGCCTTCCATGAATAGGGTATTTGGTTTAATGGTGAGTGTCTCCAGAAGGGCTTGGTAAGAGCTATGGGATTCTGGGGACACAGAGGGTGATCTATAGACTCTGTCTATGGTGATTCGCATGTGGATAAACTCCAGGGCATCTTCCGGTTTAACCAACACGGAGTTATACTTGTTGCTAATATAGATTGAGACTCCCCTATCTTTTGTCCCTGTCTATGCAGATGATGGTCTAAATGTGTGGAAGTCACTGAAGACTTGCACTGCTGGATTACTTTCTGCAGATTTAAACCATATATTGTTAACAGGACAAATGTCTATATTCTCCAGAGTAAGGAGAGCTTGTAGGGTATGGGGTTTCTTGTTAAGCCTCCTAGCACTGAACAGTAACACCTTTAAGTTTATTTGGGCTTTATTTGCTATGATTGTAGGTATGTCAATTTGACTTCACCTAAAAAAGGCTCTAACTGGGTAGATAAGTTTTAGCCAATATTTTGAAGTCAAGGGAAACAAGTACAGCCCATCCTTTGCAAAGTAACGTGGTTTGCTAACCATGTCCTCCCAGGCTAACAAACACTGAATCACCCTGGAAAGACACCAGAAACTAGCACAACTACTGAAGTCAATCATCTGTTGTTCATACTGTGGCATCATCCCTGGTAAAGGTAGAATTCTGCTCAATGCAACCCACATACCTACCTGAGACACATATTCAGAGAGACCAACAATGCCTCTCTTCATATAGTCCAGGGAAGTATGTCTCTTGTCATTCACACTTGCATGGATTTTGATAGAATCATACTAGTACCTGTGGTGTAGTGACTTGAGTGCATGCATAACTTGGTGGATTCTGGCTCCAGATAAGCAAGTAACCGTTATCTTCTCCTTGTTCAGTCTGGTGAGTGGGGGCATCTATGTGTTGTACAATGGAATCCCCTAAGACAAGAATCCTGGATAATGCGTTGGTTTGCCTTATGGGCTTTGCTCTTCAAACTCCATTGGGTTTAGGCATATGTGCAGTGTTTTGTGTTGCTTTTGGTGAATGCTTTAGAAATTGCTGAGTATAGGCATTGCTATTTATAGGCTTAGGAGGTCTCTGAGGTTTGGCAAGACTGCTTTTTTAATGCCACAGCACAGGTTCATAGGTGTGTTCAAGGCTACTGGCCCTGGAGCCTTTACAAGCCTAGCCCATAGAAGTGCCCTGACATTGTGCCGCCCAACGTCAGTTCCCTGTGCCTCTATCAAGTAGAGTCACTGGAGTGATCCCTGGGGTGAACTTTCTATTTCCCACCCACTCATCAAGATTTCTCTTGAAGAGGGCCAGTGAGGTGCTCTGCTTGACATGTATGGGAAGTCTATTCCAGAGCATGGGCAGTCTTCTAGGTTATGAACCTGTCCCTCCAGCGTGTTCTGTTGATTGTGGTAATGAGATTGAGGTCTCTGGAGCGTGTGGTGTGGAGCTACTGGGACTTCTTTAGATGTAGCATTTCTAGCAGAGCTGGGTCAGACATGGCTTTGTAAGACAAGCATAGATCGCCTCTTAGTAGATGATATGAGACAGAAAATAGCTGGAGTTTTTTGAGTCTGTCCATGTAGGGCATGTGTTTAAGGCCTATGATCCTCTTCGTGAGGTACTTTTGTGACCTCTCTAAGTGCTGCAGTTGTCTAGTGAAGTACATGCCAAATGGGGCATTAAAATCTATGGTTGGTCTAATGAGGTAAGAGTAGAGAGAAATGATGACATCTTTCTTCCTGGATGGAAAACCCTTGATAATGAGATTTGCCACATAGAAGGACTTTCTGACCACAGTGGCAATGTGGGGGTCGAAGGAGAGGTTGCTGTCAACCTGTGTCCCCAGATCTCTTATAACTCCTTCAGTGTTCAGTGGGCTCCCATCAATGTGGTAATTAGTGGGAACTGAGTTTTTCCCAAAGGGGATGACTATGCATTTTTTGGCATTAAGCTTAAGGCCATGGTATTGACACCAGTCATTGGTCTCAGTGAGGCCTTCCTCTGGGATGTGTGCATCACTTCGGGAGTTAATAATGGCTCCCAGCTTGCAATCGTCTACAAACTTGGTCAGCCAGAGTCCCTCCGTGTTGGCCTGGACTTCTGAGAAGTAGAGGCCAAACAGGAGAGGACCCAGGACCAATCCTTGTGGGATTCCACTCGTGACTGGTCGGCAGTCTGAATTGGAGTCCACTGCTTTCACACTGTGGGTTCTATTTGTGAGCCAATTTGCAACCCACCTAACTTTATAGGGGTTGATACCTAGTTTGGTGAGTTTATCAATAATTCCTGAGTGAGGAATGGTATCAAAGGCCTTGGCCAGATCAAGGTAGGCTGTATGAAGTGCCTTACCCTCATGCACAGCTCTGGTGACTGACTCAAAAAGTCAACCAGGTTCATCAGGCATGATCTACCTTTCACAAAACTAAATTGCGTGGGATCTAGAGTATGGAGATTCCCTACATCCTTGTTAATTAGGTCCATGATGATGCACTCCATAGCCTTACATATCAGACTTGTTAGGCTAATGGGGCGATAATTTCTAGGGTCTGTAGTCACTCCTCCTTTATGGAGAGGGATGAATGTAGCAGTACACCATTCAGAAGGGACAAAGCCTGAGGTGAGGCTGTGTGTGAACAGGGCACACAGATGTGGTGCCAATTCACTTTGTAATTCATGTAGAACACAGCCAGGGATATTGTCGGGTCCCATGGAAGCTGTATTCTTGGCCTTGGACAATGCAGTTTTAACCTGTGCTGCAGTAATGCTGGGTGCCTGGCATTCTTCCGGTATTGAGATTGGTCCTTTGGGGGGAGGAGTAAAGTTGGCACTGAATCTGTCTGCCAGTATGTTGGCAATATCTGTTGGCTCAGTATAGGAGGTACCATTGTGCAGTAACTCAGAGCAATTCTGGGTATTGCCATGGAGATTCTTGATATAACTATAAAAGGCTTTGTATTTGTTTTTAGTGTCTGCCACAATTCTGCCTTCATAGCTGGCTTTGGAGGTTTTGATGACAGATCTCAACTTTTTGTTGAGTCTACTAAGGCAATTTTTCCAGTCTTATGACTTCACCTTTTTCTGCAACAGTTTCTTCCTTCTGTTGTAGAGTTTATTAATGCCAGGGGACCACCAGATTGACTTCCTTTTTTTGGAGGAGAGCGTCTTGGTTCTTTTGGGTATGGCTAGTTCCATGCATTTATGTACATGTTCGTACAGTGCACTGGTGTATGATTTGGCAGTCATGCATCTATTTTCCATTGGCATAGGCTGTGAAGTTAGCCAACTCTGTTTTTAGGAGTCCAAAGTCAACTTTGGAGAAGGTTTTCCATAGTGGATACCTTTACGAGGGGGGTGAGTGAGATGTGGATTTCCATGGTGATTAGTTTGTGGTCGGATCTAACCAGGGAGAAATTGACTACTGATGTAGAGCAATGGTTGTCCATGTTAGTAATAACCAAGTCAAGGATGTTGCTTCCTCTAGTAGGAGTAAGAATGAGCTGGAACAGGGCATTAGAATTGATGAATTCCAGGAAGCATTGGGCCAGTGCATTGGTGCATGAGTAGTTTTCTCAGCTGATGGAGGGGTAGCTGAAGTCACCTAGTATGAGTGTGTTGGGTCGGATCTTAATAGTTTCCAGAGTGCTTAAGAATGTGGAGTGAGTCGTGGGACATGGTTGGGGACCTATAGCAGGCTATGACCTGAATCGCCGTCTTACCCAATGTTAGTTGTACCTGGAGTATTTCAGATGCGTTACGCTGTGCTACTGGTCTGGAGGTGTGCATATCCTTTATGAATATGGAGACACCACCACGTTTGGAGTGTCGGTGCATGTTCTGGGGCCGAAAGGTTTGGAATGAGTTATAGCCTGGTAAAGCAGGGGTGCTTTCTGCTGCTTTAAACCAGGTCATCTTTACAGCACAAATGTTTGATGATGGTCTATGCATGTGGTGGACATATGTGTAGTGGATGTAGTGGATGTGTTCTTGATAACCTTGTCTGTATGTGAGATTTTTGCCTCCAGTGAAACTGTATATGTGCATCTCTCACATACTGTGCTTGATTCTTTAAGGATTAATTGGTTGTCTGTGAAAATTAGGCAATTGCTACATTGTCTCAGGAAGCCAATATCTACCAGTCTGGCTATGGAGATATTTGGAAACTGCATTTGGGAAGGCTACTGTAGGTTATGGACTGGATTATATACAGGTCTCCTTGGGTGATCTCTGTGGTTTGGCACTAGACTAAGTTAGATTGTGCTAAGATATAATAGTAGTGCTATTTGACAGTAGTGCTGTTTAATGTGCTGGAGGTGATTTGTAGTAAGGGAGGATTACTCAAGTGCAACATTGGTTTGCAGGGTGGGCACTTAGTATTATGAATTTATGGAAAACATTGGGTGAGAAAGTACTTAAACAGGATACACAACAGCAATGAAATAGGGGAGATAGGGACTCTAGAAGTCATATTACTACAAGGGGGAAAACCGGAGACACAGCCTTTTAACACAACAAGATAAGAGAGAGAAAAACTCAAACTGGAGCTCCAGTCTTATAGTCCTATTGTTACAATTTCAGAAACTTTTAGCTTAATGTCTGAGTGTGTGTGTATGGTGTGGGGGGGGGGGGGGCAGAATCAAAGAAATGGGGAAAAAACAATAGCAAGATAAACAGAAAGACAGTGGAACAAAACTTCAATGTGCAAATTACTGCTCTGAGCTTTTCACTGTGCAACAGCTTTCTTTTAGCCGCACTAAGTTACAGTTTTCAGTTCTAAGAGAACTTTTTTGTAGACAGATCTACTTTTGGGTTTTGTGTCTGTACAGGGTACTGCTAACCTCTAGATATTATAACATCAAGAAATATTGCCTGAGGGTGTAATGTTACAACAAAACAACTTAAACTAACTTGACAAAGCAATTTCAAGTATTAGGGACCTTCAGAATGACCTAAAGGTAAAATCAACAAATAAAGCAAAAATAAAGCAGCAGTACTCTAAACATTTAAATGAAGTGCCATACCACTGGACAGAGCAGTGGTAAGCATTGTCACCTTACAGGAAGAGATTCTCCAGTTCGATTCGTAGCTGGGGTGCCTTCTGTGCAAAGTCTGCATTCCCTACCTGTGTTCGCGTGCGTTTCCTCTGGGTTCTCTGGTTTCCTCCCACATTACATGCGTCTGGAGCATTTCTCCTCGGGCCTCCACTGAAAATGGGCTCTATCCCAGCTGGTCTTTCCCAGTAAACAAATGATAAATAAATAAATAAAAGTGCAAAACAATAACATAAATCTCTTATCCATAAAGGATGGAGCAGGATTAACTCAGGACCCCCTCACAGTGTAGCGATGGTGCAAAGCAGATGGAAGTTCTGGGAAAATGAGCAGGAGACTATCTGTAGTAAGGGGTTTATTCAAATGCAATACTGGTTTGCTGGCGGAGCAATTAGTATGATGGATATATGGAAAACAATGGGTGAGAAAGTTCTTAAACAGGCTATACAACAGACAAAAGCAATGAAAGAGGGGAGGGAGAGACTTTGGAAGTCAGGCTACTACAAATGGGATAAGCCAGAAACGCAGCCTTTTAAAACCACAAGATAAGCATGGTAGGGCTGAGAAAATAAGTCAAACTGGAGCTCAAGTACTGGGGTTAGAATTTCAGTAACTTTTACCTTAATGTCTCATGGGGGGAGGCTGACTCAAAGGACAGGGGGTAAAAACAGTAGCAAGGTAAACTGGAATGCAACTTTAAGCAGGTATATACAGCTATAAAAAGTACTGAAGCACAAATCCTTGAGCAGAATTCACAATACTGCCACAGCTGCAGTGTCACCAGAGATTAAGGCACCAGACTACTGAAAAACAATTTTAAGCAGGTATGTATACCTATAAAAAGCACCAACGCTCAAATCCTGGAGCTGAATTCACAATACTGCTGCCAGTACTGCAATCCTAACACAGACTAAAGCACCAGACTATGCAGAAGTGTACCAGTAACAGTGTAATAAATGACCAAATGAGGCTTGATCACAGCCTGCCACAACTGTGAAAGAAGCTACATGACTGAGGCAGCAGACTGGGTTCAAAATATAAAAAAGTTACTTTTTACATGTAATTCTACTTATGGAAATAGAAGTGCAGTACAATGTATAAACAATGCCAAAATCTTGCAGTAATACACAATCTTCACACAACTGCAATGAAACTACAAGGCTAACGTCTCAGAACAAACCAAAAAATTCAGACAGATAACTTTTGACTAAACCATGGACAAAAAGCAGAGAAGTACAAAAAAAAAAGATTCACCACACAGGTTACTACAAGTGCAATTTAAAATATTTTATGGAAAATTTAAATAAAAAGTTTTTTTTTCTTCTTTTTTTGAAGAAAAACTTGTATCTCCTACCTGTCAAGAGTCTTGAAGACAAGACCTTAAATAATTATTTTTAGGTTCATAGGAGGATACTAGCCTAACTGCTCTGAAGGGTTGTTTTAAGACTTGCCAATAACCTGAGATCATAATCAAAACCTGTGCTTTGCATCTATGAGGTGATGACCTTAGCCATTATGCCAAACCTACCCCCCCCCCCTTTGTTAAAGTAAGATTGCTTTTCATTCCAACCAGAAGCCAGTGAAGTACATCCTAAGGTCAGTGATAAATATTCTGCGGATATTTGCCTACCTTGTCTTTACATCTCCACCCTTTGAAAACATATCAGGAAATAACTATTTTAATACTATACATGTGTATGAACAAACCTGTCCCTCTTATAATGCAGACTCATTAAATCTACTGCTTATTTTAAGTTTATCTGGGATGTTTACATTGTTACAACTGGAAAGAATGTGAATTCAGTCAAAACAACTTTTGTCAAAGAATTTATACTTGTACATTTCCTTCCCCTTTGGCAATAATGTTATTTTTAACAATTTAGTCTGCGGCTACACTAAGTGACTTAATTTAACATTCTGATGTCTAAAAGTTCACAATTATTATTGCTGTACTAGAATGTCAGTGTTAAACATGTAACCCCCCTTGTTAATTATTTTCCTATTAACAAATGTAACTTGTAAAAGAGGAATTTCACCTTTCAACACGACAATGACCGCAAGCATACATCCAAATCAACAGAAGAATGGCTTCACCAAAGGAAAATTAAAGTTTTGGAATGGTCCAACCAGAGCCCAGACCTAAATCCAATAGAAAATCAGTGGGGTGACCTGAAGAGGGCTGGGCACAAGAGACTCCCTCACAATCTGACAGATTTGGAGCACTTTTGTAAGGAAGAGTGGGCAAATATTGCCAGGTCAAGATGTGCCATGCTGATAAACACCTACCCAAGAAGACTGAATGCTGTAATTAAATCAAAAGGTGCTTCAACAAAGTATTAGTTTAAAAGTGTGCACATATATGCAACTAGCTTATTGTACGTTTTTTTTATTTTTTTATATTTATTCCCCTAACAGATTTGTTTTTCAATTGAATTGTACAGGTTATAGGTCACATTAAAGGTGGGAAACTTTTTGAAACTATATATTGTGGTCTCATTTTTTTATATCACAAAAACCTGGCTAACAGGGGTGTGTACCCCTTTTATATCCACTGTATCTGTCTGCTCTTTCAAGTGGTTGACTTCTGCTTTCAAATAATAATTCTTTGTAAATATTCGGGAGCCTGTTTCGTACTTCTGTTTGAAGATGGTGGCCCCTACTTGTTTCTTAAGGTTCTTAGCATACTTTTCCATTGACAACATCACTAATACTTAAATAATTTTCTCTCCATATCATTGGTAACTGTCCATTCTCCATATTAGGTTTTTGGTTTTTCATTTCCCCCTTTTCAGCTGAAATCAAGCAAGCATCCTCATCTGTGGAGAGCTGACAAAAGAACTAGAATTCGGCTAACAAACTGCCATTCAGCACCCTTGCCATTCCTCCAGTGCTCACATACATATGAATTTGTGCATATATACTGTGGGAAGAGCTACACCATACCACAAGCCTAATACTGCTATTCAGCATCCTTGCCATTCCTCCAGTGCTTACATATATATGAATTTGTGCATATATACTGTGGGAAGAGCTACACCATACCACAAGCCTAATATACTATTTAAACAGGCTCAGTAATCACATACTAACTTTAAATCACATCTTGGAAATAAGAACAGGTCATTTATATGCCTCTTACAAAATACAGAGAATCTTAGGTTCATAGGTTCATACTAGGCTATCTGCCCTAGGGCATTTATAAGCCTAGCCAGAGTATGTTTGGCTTTCGCCACCCATTTTAAATTAATTTTGCTATGCCCTTTTTCGAGGTTAGTATACTGTGCCTCTGTCTAACAATGACACAGAAGTGATACCCGGGGTAAACCTACGATCTCCCATCCACTCATCAAGATTCCTCTTGAAGACAGTCAATGAGGGACTCTGCCTAACCTGGACTGGGATTTTATTCCAGAGTGAAGGGAGCCTCTGGGTTATGAATCTGTCCCTCCAGCATGTCCTATTTATTTCAGTGCTGAGGTTCAAGTCTCGGCGTGTAGCTCGATGGGATTTGGATTTTTGAGGTGCAGCATGGCCCTTAATTCCGGGTTGGACATGGCTTTATACGTCAGGCACAGGTCACCTCTGAGCAGGCGGTATGCCACTGAGTAGAGCTGGAGTTTCTTTAACCGGGCAGCATATGGCATCTGTTTGAGCCCTTTGATCCTCTTGGTGAGGTACTTTTGGGGTCTTTCCAGTTGCTGCAGGTGTTTGGTAAGGTACACCCCAAAAGGGGCATTGTACTCAATTATGGGCCTGATGAGGGATGAGTACAGAGGCACGATGACCTCCCCTAATCTAGATGTGAATCCCTTCATGATTAGGTGGGCTATATAAAATGTTTTTCTAACCACTTTGGCCACGTGGTTGTCAAATGAGAGATTGCTATCAACTTGGGTCCCCAGGTCCCTAATGACTTCTTCTGTACTTAATGGATTACCACCTATGTGGTAATTTGTGGGCACTTTGTTTTTGCCAAAGGGGATGACTATACACTTTTTGGCGTTTAGCTTGAGGCCATGGCTCTAGCACCAGTTGTCTGTTTCTATGAGGCCCTTCTGGAGGATGCTTGTGTCGGCTGGAGAGTCGATTATGGCGCCCAGTTTGCAGTCATCTGCGAACTTGGTCAGCCACAGTCCTTCTGTGTTGGCCTGTACCTCAGAGAAATATATACCGAACAAGAGAGGTCCCAGGACTGAGCCTTGTGGGACGCCACTTGTAATGGTTTGGAGTCTGACATGGCTCCAGCAATTCTAACCATGTGGGTTTTGTCCTTGAGCCAGTTTGCAACCCATCTAGTGACATAGGGGTTTATATTTAAGCTAGTGAGCTTATCTATAATGCCCGAGTGGGGTATTGTATTGAAGGCTTTTGCGAGATCCAGGTAGGCTGTGTGGACCACCTTCCCTTCGTCAATGGCCTTGGTGACTGTTTCAAAGAAGTCGACCAGGTTTAAGAGGCAGGATCTGCCCTTAACAAAGCCAAACTGGGTAGGATCCAGTGTCTGTAGGTCCCCAATATCTTTATTTATGAGGTCCGTGATGATCCTTTCCATAGCTTTGCAGACCAAGCTAGTCAGGCTTATGGGGCGATAGTTTCCAGGGTCCGTTGAGGCACCACCTTTGTGGAGAGGGACCACTGTTGCTGTACGTCACTCTTTGGGTACATATCCTGTAGTAAGGCTGAGATTGAGCAGTAGTTTTATGTTTGGGTTTAGCTCTTCTTGGAGTTCATATAGGACGCAGCCCGGGACACCGTCTGGTCCCATTGATGCTGTGTTTTTTGCTTTTGCATGATTCATAAACATCAAAATGACAAAAATGAGAGAAATGTAAAAAAAATGCTTTAAGTGAAGTACAGTTTACAAATGAAAAAAGTAAATTAATTCAGAAATGACATCAATAAAAATATCTTAAACACTCTACAGTTTAGAGCAATAAATAGGTATGCAAGCTGTTTTTTTTAAACTACAAACTCAAGTGATGCCAAGAATGGATTGCTATGCGTACTTATTACACAAGGGCATAGCTGTAGTTTTGTAAGGACGGTTTTATATTATTTATTTTACTTACCCTTTGTTGACCAGGTTATTCCCGCTAGAATGATGGTCTTTTTTTAGGACAGGCCTAAGGCAGTATTTGTACTAATTAGGGGAAATTTGGCTAGGCCATCAGGGACATTCTCCTACTTTTTTTTTTTGATAAGTACCATACGATAATTCGCATCAACCTTAACTACCACCAAGTCATGCAGACCTCAGTTTAACTCCTCATATGAGGGATAATTTTAACAGTTTTTTGCTGGAAACAATGATTTAAAGGAAAACAAAACTATTAACTTACGTGACATCTGCAAGCAGTGATGCAGTATTGATAACAAATGAGGGTAAGCATCTGTGTGATTTACTTTCTTTTTGATTAGTTCAAACATCTGTGAAGCACTCTTGGTGTCAATGTGCACCTAAACAAGAAATGCAGGAGACAGACACATTAATGTTGTTTATAAAATGGCTGAGAACTTACTTCAGAAAAGAAAGTACAAAGATATGTGCGTATGCTGTTAATCAGTGAACAAGCCACAAAATATAAATTACAAAGTCTCAGGCTTGAAAGCTTCAGCATATTACAAAGTTCTGTTTCTTAAGTGAAATATCAAAAATGCAACCTTTGGGGAGCACAAACATCTTTACAAATCTGCAAAAATGGAAACACTGCTTTGTGGTATTAGAACTGTTTGAAAATAGTGAAGCATAAATGCAACAGAAATCAAAGTAAAATTATATGACTAGTGGACAAAAGAAACCAAAGTAAAATCTCCATGTGCAGACAGTAGCAGTGTCATTTCCTTCCCCACACTGGCCTCAGACTAGCCTGAGGCAGCCTGATATGAACTATTTAATCACGGGTACTTAAACAACACTTTCAATGGTTTCACTTCTGAATGTTTGTTTAGTAAGTATAGTTCAAGAAATAAGTAACAAGTTAGCTTTATTTGACTTCTGATAGGACTTTTGATCTTTTCAGTGCCATATTTTCTTCTCTCATGAAAAAGTGTGATTACTGTAATACTATAAATCCCAAGTGCTATATTTCCTCAATTTTGCACTTTTATTGCAGTAAACTTGGCTTCTGGATCCATGTTCATAAATTTTCAATGCACAAAATCCAGTTAAAACTGGCTGCTTGACAAGAAAGCTATTTTAAGGCATCATCTTCATCATCATCATCAAACCCCTTTTTCCCATTTTCTACATGGGGTCAGAGTACCGCTTCAACCGTCTCCATATCTATCGAGCCAATGTCATTCTCCTACCTTCTTTGATAGTCAGTCCTGACTGTCAGGGTCTATACTACGCGATCGAAGACACTTGTTTTCGAACGAGTAATATTCAAACCCAAAACATCGAAAACACTAAACCAAGAACGGCCACGTCCACAAATTTTTTCCTAAAGAAAAAATTCACAAGGCCGCAACCAAACAACACAAACTTCACAATCCTAATCAAGTGGGGGGCTGCACCCCCCACACACCCTCCCTAACTAAATATACCACTTCTGAAATCGCTCAATGTTGGGGAAAAGGGCAAACCGTGGGAACGGCCAACTGAATTTTTTCCCTAGGAAAAAATATGTGGACATGTCCGTTCACGGTTTAGTGTTTTCGGTTCAAAAATTACGTGTTCGAAGACAAGTGTCTTCGATCACTTAATCGGGAACCGACTACCACAGATCATCTATCATACAATCAATCCATCTTTTTGCCAGATGTCCCTCTTTCCTCTTGCCTTCTTCCTGTCTTCCCCAAATCTTCTTCACGAGTGTCTTCTGCTTTTCTGCACATGTGCCCGAACCATTGTAATCTGTTTTCTTTGACCATCTCTGCAACTGGAGCTACTTGAGCTTCTGCTCTGATGCAGTGGAGGATATAGGCTATGGCACAGTGGCGTGTGCCTCCTCCATTTGCTACTTTGATCTAAACATCTACTACCATACCTGCTACACATCACTTAATTTAATTTTTAGATATTTCCAAGATTACTATTTGCTTCTCAGGATGCTGTTATGTAGGTTAGACTGCACCACGTATGATGGTAGACCACTGGTGAGCCATAAAATGCAGAAAGCGCAAGGTATCTAAAGGTAAAGATGAAAATGAAGTTGTCTGCAGATCTTAAAGACACCCTTACTGCACCCTTTTCTTCTGTACATTTGAATTTTTAGCCTCACAAGACCCTCTCGCATGAATTACTGATTGGCTGTCTCTTTTCATGACTGAAAGACAACAGCCAGTGTTGTTTTTTTTGGCTTCTTAATATTTCATTATAAAATCATTCCCACCAGCTCTTTTTTTTTTTAATAGCTCCTAGAAACACGTCATTATGACCCGTCTGCTGCTGCAGACTGGACATAAAGGTCAGCTGACTTGTTCCAGCTTTGCTATTAGCTGAGCCATGCTATATTCATAAAGACTTCTGTGACAGGACAGTAGCAGCACTTGGCGCCTAACTCAGTGCTTTTTCGGTTTATTTTTTCAAAAAACAAAAGCATCTACTTTTGTTTTTGCTGCTGCTGTTAAGAGAAATTAGGTTATAATCATTTTTGTGTTTTTTTTTTTTTTTTTTTTTAAAGAAACAAGAAAAGAGGTAATCCATTACAGGCAAATTGCTACAACTTTCTTGACCTGACTGCAACAACAGTGGCTGGAGTTAGTTTTACAACTTTGTAGTGTCTCTTTCTATTTCAATCTCTCTCTCTCTCTTGCTCAACTCCCACCAGGGGGATGGGAGTTGAGCAAGAGAGAAAGAGAAATAGAAACCTTTACAAAACACAGCAGAAGAAGTGCAGTTAGTAGCAAATATTCTTCTGTAGTGAATGCGTAATTTATATGACTGTCCAGAATTTGCTGTTGTCTTTCCAAATAAAAATGTATCTGCAGCCAGTATGGCAGAGCATACCTCTCAACTGCAGATTTTTGCCCCATATTTTTGGTCCACTTCTCATAAGTTTTTTTTTTTTTTGGCAAATCATTGAATACTGTAGCCACTAAATAATGACAAGCATTTCTGTTTCGGACTTCATATCCTTTGGAAAATACATGCTAATGCAAAACCTGTTATTCTAGCAACTTTCTAAGTCTGTAAGAGCAATATCTAAAATCTGTCCCCATTATTTTTGGCTTTGCCCGGATTTCTTGTGCTAAGAGGTTGATTGGTGTCTGGCAGAGCCAGCAGAAATAATACCACATTTTGTGACAGGGAGAGCAGCAGGAATAGAAGGATTCTGGTTTCTGGTGGGTGAAAGAAAGAAGTAGCTGCAAAAATGGTCTGCAGTTTGTCTAATAGGACAGCAGTCCCCAGTCACCGGGCCATGGTCTGGTACTGGGCTGTGGATCATTTGGTACCGGGCCGCCAAGCATGGCTTTAAACGAAAAAGTGAATGTGCGTATGTATATGTATGAGTGGGTTTATGTGTGTGAGTGAATGCATGCATGACGGTGTGTGTGTGTGTGTGTGTGTGTGTGTGTGTGTGTGTGTGTCAGACTGAACTGTCTGAGTGATCCCTGGCAGCAGCAATGAGGTTTGCATACTTCTCTACCATACCTCTCATACAATAACTCTGGATCACACCTCTCAACCTCTTAGAGCAAAAAATCTGGACAAAGGCCAGAAATAGGGACACATTTAAGTACTGCTCTTACAAACTTAAAAAGTAGATAGAGATACAGGTTTTGCATTAGCATGTGTTTTCTGAAGGGTATGGAGTCTGAAACACAGCCGTCTGTCATTATTTTCTGACTTCAAACCTCAATGATCTGCCAGTGATTTGCCAGAAAAAAACAATTTTAAGAGAAACAGACTAAAAATATGAGGCGAAAATCTGTACAGTTGCAAGGTATGTTAGACAGAGCCAAATAATAGGGACAGATTTTAAATATTGCTCTTATAAACTTAGAAAGTCAATACGGTTGCAATTACCTTTACGTACCTCTTGACCACAGTAGAGCAATGTTATGCTGTTAAGCAGAATGTACATTTTTTTGTGTGTAATTATTGCCAATTGTCTTTTTATTGTACTTTAAAGCTTTTCTCCCCAGGTCTCAACTGAAAATGGACTTCTAGTCCAGTCGGGCCTCTTCGGTAAACAAATTTATCACAGGATTATAAGATCATAGGAGGTTACTAGGCTATTGATCCTGAGATCCATATAAGCCTAGCCAAGAGTTTGGCCCAAGTTTAGAGAAATCAGCACCCGATGACCCTGTCCAGCACGGACACGAGTGGAATCCTAGGGGTATATTTTCTGTTTCCCATCCAGTTATCCAGGGTGCGTTTAAAAAGGGGTAAAGAGGTACTCTGCTTGATGTGGAAAGGGAGTCTATTCCATAGATGGGGGAGTCCCTAGAACACAAATATGTCCCGTCAACAAGTCTTGTTGATGTCACAGACCAGGTTGAGCCCACGCATGTGGGTTACTTGAGTGAAACTTGACTTGTGGATATGCAGCAGTCCCATCAAGATGGGGTCTGTAATCATCTTGTATGCAGACGGAGGTCACCTCTGAGAAGTCTTTATGAAACTGAGTAGAGGGATAGGCCTTTTAGCCTGTGTATGGCAGATGTTTGAGGCCCTGGATTCTCCTGGTGAGGAACCTCTGTGGTCTCTCCAGCTGCTGCATGTGCTTTGCAAGGTACATGCTGAAAGGAGAATACAGGGATGTTATGACCTCCTTGTCCCTGGATGAGATACCCTTACTTATGAGGTGGGTCACGTAAAAGACTTTCAGTACAATGGAAGCAACATGGTGGTCAAAAGTCAAGTTGCTATCGACCTGGGTGCCCAAAATGCTCCTGACTGATTGCATGCTTAGGATATTGTTATTAATGTTATAATTTATGGGGACATCACTCTCCCCAAAGGGGATGACGATGCATTTTTTGGTATTCAGCTTGAGGCCATGTTTCTGGCACCAGTCATTTGTCTGAGTGAGACCCTCTTGAAGGATGTCCATATCACTAGGGGAATTGATGACAGCACCCAGCTTGCAGTCATCTGCAAACTTAGTCAGCCATAGCCCACTGGTTTTGGCCTGCAACTCAGAAAAGTATATCCCAAATAACAGAGGCCCCAAGACCGAGCCCTGGGGTATGCTGCTTTTTATGGGTCTACTGCTTGAGGTGGCTTCCCCTATTATGACTAGGTGGGTTCTATCAGTGAGCCAATTTGCTACTCATCTGGTAACATATGGATTGATTCCTATTTGAGAGAGTTTATCTATTATGCCTGACTGGGGAACAGTGTCAAAGGCTTTGGCTAGGTCAAGGTAGGAAGTGTGCACTGTCTTCCCCTTGTCCACGGCTTTGGTGACTGTCTCAAAGAAGTCGATCAAATTTAACAGACATGACCTCCCCTTGATGAAGCCAAACTGTGTGGGATCGAGTGTTTGGAGGTTGCCAATGTCCTTGTTAATGAGGTCCATGATAATCCATTTCATGGCCTTGCAGATCAGGCTAGTTAGGCTGATGGTATATAATTTCCGAGATCATTGGAAGCTCCACCTTTGTGTAAAGGGATGACAGTGGCTGTCCTCCACTCAGCTGGGATGAAGTCAGTACTCAGCCTTTGGTTGAATAGGGTGCCTAATGGTGCTGCAAGTTCCTGCCTGAGTTCACGTAAGATGCATCCTAGGATGTTATCGGGTCCCATGGAAGCTGTATTTTTTGCCTTTGAGACAGCAGTGATGACCTGTTCCCTAGATACAAGGGGAAGGGGGCAGGTACTGGGGATCTCCTGATTTACTGATGGGGGGGACAGAGGGGTAATGTTTTCAATGAATCTGTCAGCCAGCAAGTTTGCTATATCTTACTTTTTATTTTTATTTTATATTTATTACCAGGAAAGTCTGACTGGACCGAGGTCCTTTTTCAGCAGAGGCCTGGGGAGAAAAGCTACAGCACAGACAAATTATAATTTTATAAACATCAGTAAGAATACAGATGTAGTAATGACAGACAAAACAAAAGTTAACAAACATTTGAGAATTACTACACTCATAGCAAATATCAGGCACATAATGGAAACAAAGTTTTTTTTTTTTTCAAAGCAATTCACAGTTTTACATCATGAGGAAAAATATATATTTTTTATTTTGTGAAGCACATTAGCTGACAAAAAGACTAAGTCAAATAAATAAATAAATAAATGTTATGCACTTTATTATGTGTGCGCGATGGCCGGTCCATGGAAAACTGTCATACATGAAACTGGTTCTTGGTGCAAAAAGGTTTTAGGAGACCATTAGCAACTGGGATAGTGCAAGGCATAAACATGCACTGTCATGCCATCAGGCTGCAGCTTTGGGATGGATGGGCTTCAACTCTTATACATATATTTTTTGTTCTAGTGAGAAATGGCATTTAATGACAAGCCTTTGTGTGTGTGTGTGTGTGTGTGTGTGTGTGTGTGTGTGTGTGTGTGTGTGTGTGTGTGTTAATGTTATGTTCCCTTTTAAAAAGAAAAAAAAACATGGTATCCCTCGAAGTCTCAGAAAACCCAGTACACAACCTATACTGGGTTAAAAGCAATCCAAGATGAAACTTCACAGTGTGGGGGGTGTGAAGTTCACTCCTTGAATTATGTTATACACCTAGTTCACTAATAAAAATTGAACAGTTCAATTTTTATTAGTGAACTAGCTGCATAACAAAATTCAAGGAGGGAACTTCACAACTTTCACACTGTGAAGTTTCTTCTTCTTTTTTTTTTTTTTTAATGTTCCCTTTTAAAATCCTGTCAGGCAACCAGATAATTGCATTACTAGCACCAGCTATTATAAAGACAGTCAACCATATATCTCAGTCACCGTCCATATTACCTTGTATTTTTGCCTGTTTTTTTATTTTCTGTTAACTCACTGGAAATTACAGTCAGTCACAATGACATACATACTTCATATTGTTCAAAAAATATATGTTGATGAAAATTATTTGTCCTATCAGAGTAATATTTAAAAACTGTCCCTGGTTTTTGGGCCTTTGATCCACTCCATTATTTTGGCTTTGGCTGATTGTGTGCATGTGTGTGTCAGGTGCAGGCTGATTTTGAAAGCAAAGGACACTTACATGTCAAATGCAAAAAAAAGTATGCCTATTTTGGCAAGAAGGGACACATCTACATCTCCAAGAGAAAGAGTGTAAAATAAATTAATATGCTGTGCTTCTTTCACTTTTCTTACAATCAAACATCAGAGTTATACACAGAAATTGAATGTCTTTTTGGAGGTAGAGGATGAGGAGGCATGCTGCACATCAAAGCAAAAGACTATTACATAATCATTACTGAATAAAAGTGATGTAGTATGTTGGAGGTCATTATACATATAACAACATCATGCTGAAATCCATCCATCCACCCATCCATCCATCCATAACCCCTTTCTCCTACTTTTGCACATAGGGACAAGGTGTCACTTCAACACTGACAATCATCTAGAAAAAGAGTTATGTACTTACCAGAACTTAGTATCTGTGCTATCCGGTGTCATTATTCATCACAGATTGGTCTTGGAACCCACCTCAGATCCGAGCTGGCAACTTTCTCAGAAAGATCCAGAGCTCAAGCTCTTCCCCTCCCATAATCCCTTGCTACCTTCTACCCCTCAGACTGAGTTTGCTAAATTAGTAGAAATGCAGAAATACCTGTATTAGGAGGCCATAAAAAGATTGATGTACTTACCATAACTTGGCATCTGTGTTATCCTTTGTTACTAATCATCACTATTGGGTCTTGAATCCAACATCGTATCCAAGCTGTCAACTTTACAGACAGCTCCTAGGCTCATGCTTCTCCCACTCCATTGATCCCTTGCTGCCTTCTAACCCCTCAGATCGAGTTTGCCCTGGAGGACCTTGATCACCAGCTAAGACATCTCCACATCCTCTAGATCCTACAGGACAGAGGATGGAGGGAGGGATAGTGATGAATTGTGACATAAGATAACAAAGACACCAAGTTATGGTAAGTGCATAACTTATTATCTGATGTTATCCATGTCACTATTCCTCACTTTTGCGTCAGAGTCCCCAGCTACCCTGAATCCTGGGTGGCCTCATGGAATGACATGCTGAAGAACTATGGAGCCAAAGAAGCCCTGTTCCAGGAGACAATGTCAAGTTTGTAGTGACTAACAAAGGTGTTAGGAGAAGACCAGGTGGCTGCCACACAAATGTTATCTATGGAATGACGGGTAAGATAGACAGCTGACATAGTCATTGACCTAGTGGAATGAGCTCTGATTGGACCTGGTAAGGATACACCTTTGGATGAATAAGCAAAGGAAATGCACATTGAAATCCAATGGGAGATAGTTATTTTGGACACCACCTGACACCCCCTGTTAAGAGAGAATGCCACAAACAGTTGATCAGATCTGTGGAAACTCTTTGTCCTAGCTAAGTATAAACGTAATTGTCTATGCACATCTAGTGTACACAAGAGATATTCCCATTTATTAGCAAAATTTGGGAATAAAACTGGCAATTGGACTGACTGGTTCAGATTTGCTTCTGTGGCAACCTTAGGTATGAATGAAGGGTTAGTTCGAAGGGCCACTCTGTCTTTATGAAAAACCAGGAAAGGGGGTTTGACAGAAAAAGCCTGCAATTCTGAAACTCTTTAAGCTGAAGTATTGGCTACTAGAAAAGCCACCTTCCATGACAAGAATATGATACGACATGTGGCACCAGGTTCAAATGGATTCTGTGTGAGAGATTACAGCAGAAAGGAAAGGTCCCAAGAAGGGGAAAAATCCTTGACAGGAGGTCAGAGCAGAAAACCCCTTTTAAAAACTCTTTACACAAGCGAGAGGAAAAGGTAGGTTCCTCGCAAACATGTACGTTGGAAATAGCTGTCAACTGCACTCTGATAGTCGAGAAGCTAGCTCCTTACTAAAACAGCAAAGACAAGAGGAGCAAGATATCTGAAATGGAAGCTAAAGCTGGATTGAAATTGTGCTGCTTAGCCCAAATAGAAAACCTTTTCCACTTACTGGTTTAAATCTTTCTAGTGGAGAGACCAGGATAATGTTCTTAATAGGACAAGGTAGCCTAGGCTGATTCAGGATAACTGGAAATGGACAAACCATGCAGTCAGACAAAGCATCTGGAGGTTGGGAATTGGAAGCTGAGAGGGATGGGAAATCAGATCTGGAATGGGATCTACAACCCAGGGTGGGTACTTCAAATGAGACCAAAAAAAGGGGAACCACACCTGCTAAGGCCAAAAAGGGGTGATGAGGATCGAGGTGGCCTTGAGGCGACGAGTTCTCTGAAGTACCCCGGGAATGAGAGGTAAGGCAGGATAGGCATAAAGGAGACCAGGGGGCCGATTATGAACCACAGCATCCCTGGGGGACTTCCTGTCTAGGGGAATCAGGGCGAAATACCGGCTGCATTTGTGGTTCAGAGGGGAAGCAAACAGATCGCAGCTTGGCTGACCCAGCGAAGGAAGATCTCTTTCGCAAGTGAAGGATTCTAGGGCCACTCTTGAGGGCTCAGGATTGCCCTGCTGAGTCTGTCTGCCAGCACGCTGGACTCTCCAGGAATATGCATTGCAATAAGAAAGCGTGCCAAGGACATTGCCCATTCCCACACTCTCATGGCCTCACGACCAGGCAGATATGAACGTGTGCCTCCTTGCTTGTTGATGTACCACACAACAGCCATGTTGTCCATGTGAACTGCAATGTTACTCAGAGGGAGGCAGTCCTGAAAGACTTGCAATGTGAAGAGGACTACCCTCATCTCCAGGACACTGTGCAGTTTGGTCTCTGGAGCGGACCGCATTCCTTGGACCATCCTTCCCTGTAAATGCCCCACCCCCCCCCACCCCAACAGTGAAGCATCCGAGGTCACTGTGGCACTGGGGGGAGGAAGAAAGAATAGTCTGCCTGACAGGAGGTCAGAAGACTGGATCCACCAAAGGAGATATGCCTGCAGTCTGGGGTGAGATGGATCGGGGTTGTCATTGGATGATACAGGAAAGACCACTGAACCAATAAAGTCCATTGTAGAACCTTCATGTAGAACTTGACTAACGGCACCAGATAGATTGCCGCCACCATGGTCCCTAAGGCCCTGAGAATGGGACAGATTGAGAAGACATCGAACATGAGATCTGATGAGGAGTGAGAGCGCTGCAATCTCCGACACAGTGTCCAGCTGGATCCCAATGAATTCCACATTCTGGGATGGAATTAGGTTACATTTGGTGAGATTTACTGTAATTCCTAACTGGTCGAATAGTTGGAGTAGGTAATGAGAGGCAGTGGCCAGACGATGCTTCTTGGGAGCTGTGAGGAGCCAATCATCGAGGTACGGAAACACCTGTAATTCCTGCAGTCTCAGGTGAGCTGCAACCACTGCCATGCATTTGGCGAACACCTGGGTGCTGTGGTGAGACCAAAGGACAGGGTCCTGAACTGGTAGTGATTGGCCCCTACTGGAAACTGGAGAAGTCTCCTGGAGTGCCTGTCTAGTTTTATACGATAGTACACGTCCTGGAGATCTTCGGAGCACATCCAGTCATCCTTGTGCAACAGAGGCACGATGGACTGGACAGTGATCATCCAGAACTTGGTCTTCTTGACAGAGAGATTGAGGCTGCTGTGATCCAGGACTGGAAGCAGGACTCTATCGTCTCTGGCACCCAAAAGAAGCAAAAGTAAGTTCCGGATTCTCATTGCCCTGGGGGGGACCTCTTGGACGTCTCTCTTTCGAAGAAGCTTGAGCGCTAGCTCCCTCTGATGGGGTAGTGCCTCAGGGATGTATCTCCTGACCAGAGGAGGAGACTGAGAAAAGGGCTACAATAACCCCTGGAAATGATGTTTAGCATCCAACGAACTTTTGTAATACTTGCCCAGGCCAAAGGGAGCAAAGACAAATGTCCCACAACTGCCTCCAGGGCAGGACAGTCGGATAGTTCTTCAGGAGCGCTACTGGGGCTTCTCAGAGAAGGGTTCCCTGAAGCCATGATTTTGCAGACCTCCTCCACCCCTGGGGCAGCATTTGCCATTGAACCCTCTCCCCTGACCTCTGGAAGAGGGCTCATCCTAGAAGACAGACTGCGACTTCTGAAATAATATTTTCCTATCCCCTCGCTGCATCTTGGAAAAGGAGCATTGAGGGGTGGAAAACATGATTCCTGCAGCTGACAAGTTCTTGCCTTCCTGCTCACTGCAGGTAAGAGTCTCTTTGACCAAAAGGCCAAGAAGGTTAGAACCATTGAAGTGGGCACTGGTGAAAGATGCCTTAAAGGACTCTGCAAATCTGCAAAGGTGCATCCAGGCATGTTAATGAATAGTGATGCCTGTGCTGGCTGCTCAAGAGGCCCCTTCTGTAGTGTTGGCAATCGGCCTCATGGATGAATTAGCCAGAGAAGAAAGTGTGGATAGTTTGGGGGACACCTTACTTAGTTCCCTGGGAGGTAGTACCTCAGAAAAGGATGTGGTAAGCTCCTTGACCAGGTCCCTTTGTAGTCGGGTAAAATGTGCCAGGTAGTTAAGCACCCACAGACCGAATTTAGCTAAGGTAAAAACACGCTTTCCATGCCTGTCAATCGCCCTGTACTCATGGTTGGGGGGTATGGACAGATGTGCTCTGTTCCGCCAGCTCTTTCTTGGTGGCAGCAACTACCATGATTGCATCAACTGGCATTCCTTTCGACCAGAACTGCTTGTCAGAAGAGAGACTAAGGAATTTGTCTGTGCTTTTGAGAACAGGCTCTACAATATCCGTCTCCTTCCATGCCGTGCTGGCGATAAGGTCTGCAAGTTTGTCTGCAGGGGGGGGGGGCCCAGGAGGTAGATGGTCCTGTCCTGAAAGCCTTCAGAAAGATGGACTCCTAAGAGGATGGAGGAGGGAAGACCAACCGCCCTTAAGCTTAAAGATTTCCAAGATATCTCCAAAGGAGACATCCTCAGGCGGAGATCTGGGGGATTGGTCCCCTTCATCGAGGTCCGTATCCTCTGTAAGCGACTCAGCAGAGGGGTCCAAGTGTCTCCTCTTAAACAATCACTTCCAGGGAACCTGGCCAGGGGTGGCTCGGGGGAGAGTTTGGAAGAGAGGGGGACCCCCAAGTGGGGCAGCTCCCATGAGAGGGCTGACCTGGGACAGGATGAGTAAGGTCTGCTTGGAGGGGCTGGGACAGTCCTTGTAAGGCTGGGGAGAAAACTCTCTGGGAGGAAAAAGTCTTCTGTATGACCCAGAAAGCCAAAGGGCTGGAAGATGCTCTGTCTGCATCCCTGCCAGGAAGGCCCACTTGGGGAGAAGAACCAGAGCAGGCCAGAACCTCTGGGCCTCTAGAAAGTACCAGCCCCATGCTGTTGGGGGCTGAAGCACCAAGGGGAAGGGACCGGTCTGAGAAAATGGGTCCATAACCCCCACCCAAGGACTCTGGGGCGACTGCTCAGGCCTGGGATTCCACCTGCCCGGGGGAGGCCGACCAGAAGCAGTCAGGGACTCAGACGGGGTAAGGACAGAAAGGTCTTCAGGGATCCCAGTCTTCCTCCCTGTGTGACCAAGGGCCAGAAAGTCTGAAACTAACCTGGTCGCACAAGGAGAAGTCAAAGAAGGGGTAGGAGATGGCCCCGTTAGCGAGATGGGCAGGGAACACAAGAAGCCCCAACTCAATCTGAGCCTTGAAAAAGGACCTCATCATCCTGTCCATATGGGAAGGGAGTAAACTCCTGGAGGACCTAGCTGGGTTGGGTGTCTCGATCCTGAGGACCTCCCCTGTAAGGAACAAAGTCTGTGCTTGGAGACTGGAGGGGAACTGCCCCAAGCCAGAACCTGAGGTGGAGTCCTCAATAACAATACTGGGATACGACACAGATCCCGGATCCGACCTCCTCAGATCTGATGACAAGGTAGGATCCAAATCCTTGGATCCCACATGCCTCAGATCTAAGGAAGCCAGATATGTGGTGGGTCCGGATCTGGCCAGATCTGAAGGCCTTGAACCGGAGACCTTGGATCCGGGAGTGAAATCCAGTGACGTCAGATCTAAGGGCTTTGGAGTGGAAGCCCCAGATCCATGACAGTCGCAGATCATAGGCTCCGAGGGAGTTGGATCCAACTGAGTTGAGGTTGGGGTCGGATCTGAGCCACTAGGATCCAATAGCCTCCTCTTTTTGGAAAAGGAAGACCCGCAGAGCACGGGGGCCTTCCTTTTGTGTTCAGAGGGTCCAGTCTTGGCAGGGGACTGAGCCAAGGGATCCCCATGAAATAACCCATTTAAAAGAAGTTTGTTTTGGCGCTCAACCAAAGCCATGGGGTTGAATACAGCAAAAATATTGCATTCAACCTCCAGGTGGTTAGTGCCCAAACAAAAAAGACATGCCTCGTCCGAATCAGAAATAGGCATCTTCAGACCGCAAGAGGAGCACCTTTTAAAGCCAGCTGGCTTATCAGACATGATAAACTACCTACTGCCAAAGAGGGATGCATAAAAACAGAGCCGGTACAAGATAAGCACAAGTCAACACCGGGAAATAACCAACCTTTCAATGCACACACATACTAAACAACTAGAACAACTGCTATACACACAACAACAATGATGAGAAAAATAACAGGAAAATAATGGCCACTGTAAAAAGGGTACCAAAACACACAGAGAAGTTATTAGAATAGTTAGGGAAGAAAACAGGTATCTGTATCGATTGATTGAGATTAGTTTCCAAGGCCACTTTAGGAAGAAAGGAAGGATTTGTTCTAAGGGACGCCCTGTCCTTATGAAAAATCATGAAGGAATGTTTAATGCACACAGCCTGAAGTTCCGAGACTCTCTTGGCCTAAGTAATGGCCAATAAAAAGGCCGTTTTCCAGGAATGGAATTTAATATCACATGAACCAGCCAGTTCAAAAGGTTTTTGCATCAAAGACTGCAGCTCCAAGATCAAATCCCATGGTGGGGATGGATACTTAATAGGAGGCCTAAGAAGAAATAAGAAGTTATGTACTCACCATAACGTTCCATCTGAGTAGGTGACTTCATTTGTCAGCAACCTTTGGGTCTTGGATCCGACTTCGGATCCGAGCCGGCAACTTATTTTACAGCTTATGGATCCAAGCTCCTAGCTCCTCCCCTTACCCATAATCCCCTGCCAACCCTGACTGACCTCAGATCAAGTTTGCCCTTATACCAAATTTCAGACCAAAGTGTCCCAAAAGGGACCAAGAAAGGACATACAAGAATTGACTTCTGAAGGCCAGGGGGAAGGAGGGGGGGATAGTTGCAGACAAAAGAAGTCACCTACTCAGATGGAACGTTATGGTGAGTACATAACTTCTTAATCTGAAGTAGGGACTTCATTTGTCAGCAACCTTTGGGACAGAGTCCCCAGCTACCTGAATCTTGGGCGGCCATCATGGAAGGATGTTCCGGAGCACTGCGGAGCCAAAGGATGCTCTCCCTCTGGAAATAACATCCAGCTTATAATGGTTGATAAAGGTATGAGATGAGGCCCAAGTGGCTGCAGAGCAAATATCATCCAAAGATACTCTAGATCTAAAGGCAGCAGAAGTAGATATGGAGCGAGTAGAATGCGCCCATACTCCCTGAGGTGCGGGCCTCCCCGAAGTTTCATAGGCCAGAAGAATACACTGTGAAATCCATCGTGATAAGGTGACCTTAGAAATAGCTTTACCCAGATTGAATTTGGCAAAGGAAATGAACAACTGATCTGATTGTCTGTGACCAGCAGTCCTATGAATGTAGAAGCGCAGTTGTCTGTGCACGTCTAAGGAATGCAGCTTGTATTCTCCTTTATTCTGGTACTTAGGGAAGAAAACTGGCAGGTTAATGGACTGATTGATATTGGTTTCTGAGGCCACCTTAGGAAGAAAGGAGGGATTGGTCCTGAGGTACACTCTATCCTGATGAAAAATCAAGTAGGGAGGTTTCGCACAAAGGGCCTAAAGTTCGGAAACTCTTTTCGCTGAAGTGATGGCGACAAGGAACGCCGTTTTCCAGGAAAGATATTTAAGTTCGGCTGAGGCAGCTGGTTCAAAGGGAGGGGCAGTCAAGGCTTGAAGGACTAATGATAGATCCCAAGGGGGTACAGCTTCCTTGACAGGAGGCCTGAGCAGGAAGGTACCCTTGAGGAAGGTTTTACATAATTTCGCAGTCATCAAGGGACCTGACTCGTGTCCCACATGGTAATGAGAGATGGCTGCTAATTGAACCTTGACCGTAGAACAGCTAGCTCCTCATTGAAAAAATCCGCTGAGGAAATCCAAGACGGACGGCAACGAAGCCGTGAAGGGATCTATGTTATGGTGTTCTGCCCAGATGGAAAAACGCTTCCATTTACTGCGATAGACTTTTCTAGTGGAAGGTTTATGTGCTGCCACCAAGATGGCTTTAACTGGTAAGGAGATGCCGGGAGTCCTGACTAAGAGTGGAACTGGAGCAGCCATGCTGTCAGCTTCAGGTTGTCCAGATTCGGGGTCGGTAGGCCTGAGGGATGGGATATTAGATCCGGAATGGGATCCAGAATCCAGGGAGGATTCACCAGATGAGACCACAGGTAAGGGAACCAAGTTTGACGAGGCCAGAATGGGGCAATGAGGATCATTCTGCTCCCCAACCGAGAGGCTTTCTGTATTAGTTTCAGCATCAGGGGTAGGGGAGGATAGGCATAAAGTAGACCAGGAGGCCAAGCATGCACTAGAGCGTCTCTCGGGGCTTCCCCGAGGGGGGGAATCAGAGCGAAGAAGCTGGAGCATTTCGTGTTTGAGGGAGTGGCAAAAAGATCGCAGCAGGGTTGCCCCCATTCGGCAAAAATCCGCTTCGTTACCTGGGAATTGAGAGACCACTCGTAAGGGGAAAGAATAGTGCGGCTGAGCTTGTCTGCCAGAATGTTGGACCATCCCGGAATGTGCATTGCGATAAGGAAGCGGTTGGTGGAGATCGCCCATTCCCACATCCTCATGGCCTCTCGACAGAGAGGGTAGGACCTGGTTCCCCCCTGTTTGTTGATGTACCAGACAACTGACATGTTGTCCATCTGTATCGCAATAGTTCCTATGGGGAGAAGGTTCTGAAGTGCTTGCAACGCCAACAGCACCGACCTCATCTCCAGAACGTTGATATGCAAGGAGGTCTCTGTGTCGTTCCACGTGCCTTGGACCGTTCTGCCTGAGCAATGCCCCCCCACCCGAGGCGAGAGGCGTCCGTGGTCACCGTGGCGAGGGGAGGTGGCGTGCAGAAGGGTCATCCCGTATGAAGGTCCGGGGACTGGAGCCACCATAAGAGGGCCCTCCTGCAAGCCCTGCTGAGTGAGATAGGATGGCTGAGGGGGAGAAACTGAAAAGACCACTGGACTAGAAGGGTCCACTGTAGCACCCTCATATTCAGACGAGCGTATGGAAGAAGAGTTATTGCTGCTGCCATGGAGCCTAGAGCCCTCAGGACCAATTCTGCCGGTGGGGCTTTTAATTGGAGGATGGCCCGCACATGAAGTCTCAGGTTTTGAAGTCGCTCCGAAGTGACGAACGCTCGCAGACTTCTCGTATTTATTTTGGCCCCTATGAAATCTATCACTTGTGTTGGAGCAAGGGAGGATTTGTCCAGGTTGATCGTAATGCCTAGATGGGGAGCTAGCCGGAGAAGGTGATTTCTGGCTGCGCAGAGTAGATGTCTTGTTGGGGTGGACAGGAGCCAGTCGTCCAGGTACGGGAAGACCTGCATTCCCTGGAGTCTCAGGTGGGCCGCTATCACTGCTAACACTTTGGTAAACACCTTGGGGGCTGTGGTGATACCAAAGGGAAGGACCCTGAACTGATAGTGACTGGCTCCATGCCAGAAGCAGAGAAACCTCCTGGATCATCTGTCCATTAAAATGTGGTAGTACGCATCCTTGAGGTCTATTGAGCACATCCAGTCGCTCTCCCACAAGAGGGGGAGAATGGATTGAAAGGTGACCATCCGGAATTTTTCTTTGGTTACTGACAGGTTCAAGAGTGAAAGGTCGAGAATCTGTCTCAAGTCCCCCGTCTTTTTTGGCACCAGAAAGAACCTGGAGTAAAACCCTAATCCGAGTTGATCTGGGGGGACGGGCTGGATGGCTCTTTTTTCTAGCAGCTGCTGAATTTCTGCAGCTGCCGCCTCCCTCTGATCGGGCGGTACATCGGGGAGGTTTTTGAGTCTGGGGACATGGTGCAGTGGAATTCTGTAACCTCTGGATAGGATACGAAGCACCCAGCGATCTGACGTAATGGACTCCCAAGCTACTTCGAGAAGCGCCCCCCGACTGCCTCCAGAGTGGAGCAGTCGGGCAACCCCTCAGGGCTGCTGCGTGGGCCGATCAGAGAAGGTTTCTCTGGACCCAAAATTTCTCGGGGCCCCTCTGCCTCTAGGGCGGCGTCCTCCCTGTCCTCCTCTGCCACGGAAGGACTGGTTGTCCGGAGCAGGATGGGAATGTTGCGATTTCCGGAACCACATCTTCTTCTGTCCCTTTTGGTTCTTGGAGAAGGACCTCTGGGGAGCAGAGAAGCGGACTCCAACGGCAGACAACGTCTTCCTGTCCTTTTCGCTCTGGACAAGTGTCTCGCGAACGGTCTTGCTAAACAAGGCAGAACCATCAAAGGGGGCATTCACAAAGGATGCCTTGAAGGGCTTCGCGAAGTCACAGAGTCGGAGCCAGGCCTGACGTCTCATGACTAGACCCGCTCCGCTGGCTCTAGCGGCTCCCTCTGTGGCGTGGGACACAAGCCGCATAGAGGTATTTGAAACAGATCTTAGAGTGGCCATACAAGTGGAGTACAACTGCTTGTCCTCCACCGACATGGACTCTGGGGGGGAAGCAGCGTATTCTTTGATAAGATCTGGCTGCATCCTGATGACATGTGCCATGTAGTTCAGGGACCTTACTGAAAAGGTCGCTGAACTAAATACCCGCTTCCCGAAGCGATCCATCGAGCGGGACTCCTTGCTCGGTGGATGGACCGAGGGGCTCTCCTGAGCTAATTCCCTCTTCGTGGCTGTCGCCATCAACATGGCATCTACGGGGGGACCCTTGCTCCAATGGGACCGGTCTGCAGGGGGACTTAAAATTCTATCCATGCATTTGGGGACTGGCTCCACAGTGTCCGGCTCCTTCCACGCCCTGGTGGTGATAAGGTCCACCAGGGGGTCGGCCGGAGGGGACACCCAAGAGGTAGACGGGCCTGCTTCGAATGCCTCCAGGAACATGGACTCGTCGGAGGAAGCCTTGGGGGCAGACCCCCCCCCCGATCCGGAGCATTTCCATGATGTCTCCAAGGGAGACATCCTCGGGGGGTGACCTTGGGGAGCCTTCCCCTTCATCCATGTCCGTGTCCTCTGTTAAGGACTCGGGGGAGTCCACGTGTCTCCTCTTACACTTATGCTTGCGAGGCACTTCCTCGGAGGGACTGTCCGAGGAGGTCTCACCAGCAATATCCTGTTCCTGTGGAACAACCTGGGACATCAAAGCAGGCTGTCCCTGTGGCTGGGTGATGGAAGCCTGGCCCAGCAGAGAGGGAGTGCAGGGTGGAGCCGATACAAGGACCGGGCATCCGGATGCTCTCAACAGAGCCCTCTCCACTACATCGAAGGCCGAGGGGGAGCCTCTCTCTCTGGAATCCGAAAGCCGGCTCCCACTCGGATCCAATGAAGGGATCGGAACCGGCGCTGAGGCCACCGGATCCGAAGGACCCGTGTGCTCCGACCTGGATGGAGCCGAAGGCACACTGAATCCCTCGGATTCGAAGCTCGGCCCACAGCTCCGAGAGGTCGGATCCGACGAAGGACCCGACAGACTCGAGGGCAGGATCGGATCCGAAGTACCCAGTACTGTCGGCGCCGACCCACCCCCGGCTCCAACGCTGCCCGGCTCCGAGGTGTCGAGCTCCCCCCCAAAGGGGGGGGGAGGCAAGAGCACTCCCATCTGCAGCTGGGCCTGGACGAACCTTCTCATCATCCGGTCCAAGTCTGCATCAGAAAGACTATAAGTAGATCTCGACGAAGCCACCGAGGCGGGCCGGGAATGCCGCCTCGATGACCTCGACGGAGATCGGGTCTCCTCCTCCTCGGGTCCCGGGGAAAAGCAAGGGGATCGGATCCGAGGAGGAGATGACCTGGAAGCCGTGGAGAGAGAAGCCCGCTTGGCTGGGGGGGGCAGAAGCGGAGGCCTCAGCCCGCCGCTTGTGGTGCTTCTCCCTCCTTTTCTCCCTCCTGGCCTCCCTTTCCTCCGGCATCTCAGTGAGAGTTTGAGTCCTGGCCGGGCTGAGGAGGAGCCACGGGAGTACCGGAGGCCGAAGCTGGATCCGGGGGCAAAAGTCCCACCAGAACCAACTTCGACCTCTGCTCTTTCAGTGCCCTAGGGTTGAATGCTGTGCAAATGGAACACCCTGAGGACAGGTGTTCAACCCCAAGGCACCGAACACACCGAGTGTGGCCATCCACCGGTGAAAGCTTATGGCCACACTCGGTGCACTTAGAAAAAAATGGGTTTTGGGGCCTCCGACATTAGAAAAAAAATAACTACACAAACACACCAGGCCCCAAAAACACAAGCAACACACACACACTCTACGAACCAGCGAGGGGAGGAAATACACTAAAAAATAAAATAAAATTAACAAAAGGGAATCCTAAACACACACACTATTTAAGAAATCAAAGATTTTCTGTATTAACAAGTTTTTTCTCAAGACTTATCTGAAAGTCGCCAGGAGCTCTGAAATCCAGCTGTCTCTTCTAAGAGCGGCAAACTAGATCTGAGGTCAATCAGGGTTGGCAGGGGATTATGGGTAAGGGGAGGAGCTAGGAGCTCAGATCCATAAGCTGTAAAATAAGTTGCTGGCTCGGATCTGAAGTCGGATCCAAGACCCAAAGGTTGCTGACAAATGAAGTCCCTACTTCAGATTACTCCTTTCAGAAAGGCTTTGCACAACTTGGAAGAAAAGGTAGGCTCTTCATTAATATGGAAATTAGATATGGCAACCAACTGTAGTTTAATGGTAGAAAAAACGCACCCCATCCTGAAAAAGAGAAGACAAGAAAAGCAAAATTTCAGGAATAGGGGCCGAAAAAAAACCCAGATTTCATTGTTTGGCCCAAATGGAAAACCTTCTCCATTTACTAGAATATGTCTTTTGCATAGATGGTTTCTGAGAAGCCAAAATAATGTCCTTCACTGGGGAAGAAAGCCTGGATAGTCAAAGAATTAATGGAAGTGGAGAAACCATGCGGTTAGACCAAGGGTCCAGAGATTACGAAGTGGAGGCTCCCAAGGATGGGAAATAAGATCCGGAGCAGGATCCAGTATCCAGTATCCAGGGAGAATACTTGAGATGAGACCATAGGAAGAAGATCCATGCATGACAAGGCCAGAAAGGGACAATGAGGATGAGAGGGATCTTCAGGCAACAAGCTTTCTGAAGGAGTCTGGGAATCAAGGGAATGGGAGGATAAGCATAGAGAAGACCCTGGGGCCAATCATGGACTAGAGCAACCTGGGTGACTTCCCTGCTGGGGGGATCAGGACAAAGTAATTACTGCATTTGTGGTTGACTGAGGTGGCAAAAAGATTGCAGCATGGCCAACCTCAACAGTCAAAAATTTGTTTTGCCACTGACAGATTCAGGGACCACTCATGAGGACTCGAGATGGATCTGCTGAGTCTGTCAGCTAACACGTTGGAACTCTCGGGAATGTGAGTTGCAAGAAGAATGTGCCTGGAGGACATCGCCATTTCCACACTCTCATGGCCTCTCTGCACAGAGGATAAAACCATGTCCCCCCTTGCTTGTTGATATACCAATCAACAGCCATGTTGTCCATCTGAATTGCTATAGTTCCCAGAGGAAGGCATTCCTGAAAGGCTTGCAACGTTAAAAGTACTGCTCTCATCTCTAGAACATTTATATGCAACTTGCGTTCTGTGGGGGACCACATGCCTTGAAATGTCCTGCCCTGAAAATGCCCCCTGCCACCCCAACATGGAAGCATCCATGGTCACCATGGCCTTGTGCTGAGGAAGACAAAATGGCCTGCCCAGACAAAGATCCTAAGAGTGAAGCCACAAAGTAAGATGATTCCTGTACACCTGGATCAAATTTATGGTCAGGAACATGGGTTGAGCCAGAATGGACCACTGGACCGCCAGAGTTCACTGGAGAACCCTCATGTGATCCCTGGCAAGAGGAACTAACTGAATTGCAGCCGCCATCAAACCTAAAGTTTGGAGGATCAAGTCAGCCGATGGGCATGATTGATCCAGCAAAAGAGAGACCTGATCTCAAATTAGCTGCACCCTGCGAGGAGTTAGAGCTGCAGTCTCTGATACTGAGTCCATTGGACCCCAATGAATTCCAGACTTTGGCTCGGTATTAGACTGGTTTTGGGAGGATTCATTGTGATGCCTATAGATTGGAAAAGACTGAGGACATAACTGGTGGCCAGGGATAGTCAATGCCTCATGGAAGCCGTAAGGAGCCAATTGTCCAGGTACGGAAAAACCTGGAAACCTTGCAGTCGGAGAAGAGCTGCCACCACTGTTACTGATTTGGCAAACACCAGGGAGGGCTGTGGTGAGTCCAGAGAGCTAGGCTCTGAACTGGTAATGATTGTCCCCCAACTGAAAGAGTAAATGACTCCAGGAGTGCCTGTTCATCTTTATATGATAGTATGCATCCTTGAGATCCACAGAGCACATCCAATCATCCTTGTGCAGTACAGGCAAGATGGACAGAAGACTTGACCATCTGGAACTTGGACTTTCTGACAGATAGATTTAGCTTGTTGAGGTCCAAAATTGTCCGCAGGTCCCCAGTCTTTCTGGCACCAAAAAGAAGTGACAGTAAGTTCCAGACCTTTGTTGTCCTGTTGTGGCCTCTTGGATGACTCTTTTTTGAAGAAGGTCTTGAACCTCGAAAAAGGCCAACTTCCTTTGGTGGGGTGGAACATCTGGGAGAAATCTTCACACTGGAGGGGGCTGGGAAAAGAGTAAACCCTGGAAATAATTTTTAGCACCCACTGATTTGAGGCAGATTTGTCCAGGCTAGTGGATGAAGGGAGAGTTGACCCTCGACTGCCTCCAGGGCAGGACAGTCAGGCAACATTTCAGGAACGGTGAAAGGGATTGTCCGAGAAGGGTTCTTGGGAGCCCTGATTCTACGGACCTCCTCTGCCCCTGGGTGGGGTCTGCCATTGAATCTCCTGCCCCGGCTTGCAGAACACTATTCATGGGGAGCATCCTGAAAGGAAGACTGAGTCCTCCAGAACCAGTTTTAACTTCCTCTAAGGGTCTTAGAAAAAGACTGTAGGGGAGTAGAAAACCTGATCTTTACTGCGGAAAGAGTCTTGACTTCCTATTCGCTGTAGGTTAAGGTATCCTTAACAGATGGTCCAAACGGGTCTATATCACGTTGTCGAACTTTTACAAGTTCGAACGTCATATGGTTGACACCATATGATCGAACTTTTAAAAGTTTGAACATTTCAACGGAGATCTCCGTACAGTGCAGAATGGGAAGATTTTCCTTTCTGCACTGTAGTGTGATCTCGGAGTTGGTATATTTAAAGAGCGGGGGGTGTGGGGGGCACAGCCCACCATGTGGGTGGTAGCCCCCCTGCTTAAACCATTCAGGTAGGTTTTTCCTTTGGTTTATCTTTTTTTTATTATTACATTTTCGAACTTTTAAAAGTTTGATCATATGGTGTCAACCATATGACATTTGAACTTTTAACAGTTAGATTATGTAATACAGACGCGGTCCAAACAATGTGGATTTGTCAAAGGGAGCTTTAGTAAAAAAAACATTAAAGGGTTCTGCAAATCTGCAAAGGCGAAGCCAGGCAATGCCGGTGCCTGCCACTCGAGAGGTGGCCTCTGCAGTATTGGAGATCAGCTTTATTGAAGCATTAGCCAAAGAGGTTAGAGTACACAGCCTCAGAAAGACCAATTTGAGACTCTCCAGAGGCAGCAACTCTGACATGGAAGTGGTAAGTTCCAAAACCAAGTCCTTCTGAAGGTGGGTAAAATGGGCCAATTAATTAGTTGCTCTCAGTCCAAAGGTAACTGAGGTAAACACGTACTTTCCAAAACAGTCGATCACCCGAGACTCCCTGTTCAGGGGATGGACCAAGGAGCGTTGCTCAGCCAGCTCCTTCTTAGTAGCAGTGGCCACCATGATGGCATCAACAGGAACCCCCTATCTCCAAAATCTTCTATCCTTGGGAGGACTGAGGAATTTGTCCACTTTTTTGGGCACAGGTTCCACTGTGTCCGGCTCCTTCCAAGCCTTGCTGGCAATAAGGTCTATAAACTCATCAACAAGGGGGGAAACCCAGGTAGAAGATGGGCCCTTCTGGAACACAGATTCCTCCAAAGACGGGGTGGGGGAAGACCAACTGCCTCTTTGCTTAAGAACCTTGAGGATGTCCCCAAAGGACACTTCCTCAGGCGGAAGTCTGGGGGACCTGTCTCCCTCCTCAAAATCTGTGTCCTCAGTTAGGGACTCTCTGGGGGAGTCCAGGTGCCTCCTCTTACATGTTCTCTTCTGAGGGGGTTCTTCCACGGTGGGCTCAGGGGAGGACTCAGAACAGATGGGAACCTCAAGTGGAGCAGTGCCTCCTGAAGGTGCTTGCGGGAAGGCTGACCCTGGAAGGATGATGAGGCCTCAACACCCAAACCCAAGAGAGGCTGGGGAGGACCTAGAAAAGAAGAAGAGATAACTGCCAAATTGGAGAAGGTCCTCTCTACTGCCCAGAAGTCCTGCAGGATGGATGATGCTCCTCCTCCCTCCCCCCCAGTGGCTGGGGCCACCTGGGAAGGAAGAAGAGACCCCGACGCAGCACCAAAAACCCTGACAATATCGGACCCAAGCTGTCCAACACCCTCAAGGGAAGGAAACAATCCAGCAAATGTGGACCTGAACCCACCCTCAGGGAACTCTTATTGGCCTCTCGAAGATGAGACATAACCTGGTACAATGCAGCGGACCAGAACCAGCCAGGGACCCAGACGGGGTTGAGAAGGGGGGGGAATACTCATCACCATCAGCCTCTCGCTAGAATTCCCCTAGTCCTGACATTCCAAAGCCTATTGGACTGGACGAAGAGAGTGGAGTCCTGTAGATGGGGAGGGTGCCCTAGTCACCTGGGCAGGGGATGGCAGCGAGCCCAACTCAATTTGAGCTTTGAGGAAGCTCTTCATCATCCTATCCATGTCTGAGAGAAGGAGACTTCTGGAGGATCTGGATGGGGAAGAGATGTAATTAAAGTGAACTATGAAACAGTAGGTAAAAAAACTATAAGTCAAAAAAGAAAGAAAGCACTTTTCTGAATAGCTAGCCTGAGCTCTGGGATCATGTCCAAAGCATTTCAGCGGCGAACGGGATCTGAGAGTTAGAAGGTAGCAAGGGATTGTGGGAAGGGTGGAGCTTGAGCTCTGGATCTGCCTGAGGAAGTTGCCGGCCTGGATCCGAAGACAGATCTAAGACCCATCTGTGATGAACAATGACACGGATAGCATCAGATCCATGGTTTACACCGTCGGGTGGCTAGCCCTATCATGGCAGCATCATGCTGAAATATGGTACTGCCTTTTTTTTTTTTGACATGTTTGAAGTGTACAGAATGTGGATATTATTATTCTTTTGGGGGGCAGGTAGTGCATGAAAACAATAGGAATTAACAGAATCACTTCAGAATACATATTGATATTGTTTGGCTGAAGGCCATGATACATTATGCTGATATATCTGTAATAATACTTTTTGCGGTTGAAGAGAAATTGTCCTTTATTACTGTTAGTAGTCTAATATAGATATTTTGATGCCAAGGTTTTGTTTTGTTTCACAAACAAACTATACATTTCTGTATTGTTTTTTTCAAGCTGACAAACTATGCATTAATCTGAATCATGACACAGGTGCATTCTTATGAAAAAAGAAACAAAATATTACTATTTTGTAATAAGAAGTATTACTTTCTGTTATTTTTATATCTAGTTTCCCCTTATTTATATACTTGGCTATGCAAAACAAAATTGAACATTGTTATCATGGGATCCTGTCCTAAGTATTTCATAAAAATAAGATGAAGCAGTACAGCTAAATTGTTGTTTGAAGTTAGGGTATAATTTAGACCACGATGACCATTGTAAATTGACAAGAGTGTGATTTTTACAAAACAGTTGAGTTTTAAGAGTAAAATAAGTTAAAGTTACAAATATATAAAGCTTGTATAATTTTACACAAAAAAAGCATTATGTATTTCAATATAAAAGTGATCTTTTAATTTCCTGTATGTGTTATAATATGAAAGAATAAAATTAAAAGTATACTGGTGCTGCGGTAGCGTTGTCTCCTCACAGCAAGACGTTGTCGCGTTCAATTCTCAGCTAGAGCGTCTTCTGTGTGGAGGCATGCGTGAATGGGCTTGCTTTCGTTGAAGGTTGTGCGTCAGGGCTGGTAACTCGGCACGGAAAAATCCACTACCAAACATTAGCGGACCGGAGCTCCGCTGTGGCGACCCCTAACTGGGATAAGCCGAAAGACACAACAACTTGCAACAAATCTGAAATTCAGCTGCACTTTTGTCTGCAAGGGTTAGAGCCCAGTTCAATTAATATTTTATAGATACAATAACAGTCCCAAAATGAATACCAAAAACAGGGTTAAGTGAGTAAGTATAAAACACAAACAAATCCCAGTACCAAGAAGAAGGCAATAGTGTCAAATAATGTCAAGCAGACACCTCCACTCTGAATTACAAAAGTTTAATCAGCGTAAGCGCCTTCATAACAAAAATTACTTCATCAGATGCATAAAAACAAACATATTGCTACCTAATATATATACTAGAAACATTCAAATAATCCAATTACAGTCCACATATTTCCTTCCATTTTGTAAATTAAACAATATGAGAGGAATCAATTAAAAATTAAAAAGAGAGATGTTAAAACAACGTGATGTCAACCTAAAGGAAATAGTCGACAATGAAAAATGATAACATATTACATGACATGATTTAAAATGTTTCATATAAACATATTAAGTTCTTACAATTTATAAAACCATTCCATCACGTAAAATAAATATACATACATCCTGATTACTGATAACAAATCAACATTTAATTCTCCTTCCCTTTAATATTGGTTTTAGGGACACCGTATCATTTAGTCCGGAACCCCTATGTGCTCCCAAACGTAAAATCCATTTCAACTCATATGATTCCATTCTATTGGTTATATCCCCTATTCTCGGAGTATCCTGTATAACTTGCAGAACTTGAAACTTAAATAGATGGTTTTCATTCTCAGCCAATATATGTTTTGCTATGGCACTACACTCCTGTTTTATCCTTACACAATAATCATGGTCCTTAATCCTCTCCCTCAGCCTATGGTTTGTTTTAGCTACATAGAACTTAAAGCATCTAGTGCAGTAGGCAATGTACACTAGACATTTTGGTGTTACAATCAGCACTACACCTTATGTGCCATAAACACCCAGTATCTGGGTGCATGAAATATCTAGACTCATCTACAAATGTACAATATTTACATTTCCCACAAGTATGTGTGCCTAAATTCTCGTGTACCCTAGGTGTAAGCATCTGTGGGTAACATAGGTGTTGCTTCAGATTCAAACAGTTTTTATATGTGTACCTGGGTCTAGTGCCCACTATCCCTAGTTTCTTCATCTGTTAGTAAGATGTGCCAATTCCTATTAATAACTTGCTTTACCGATTGTATATCTCAAAAAAAGTGTTAGAGGGCTATGAAGTTGTCCTTAGAGACAGAAAATTTTTTAGTAGATCTATATAAATACATGAAGGAAAGCAATGCATATGATTTTGATGTAATGGTGATCCTGGATGTAGTGTTCTTGTTTACTTGTATCCCTAATAGGGAAGGAATGGAGATGGTTAAGGCCTGTTTGATGAAAAGTGGGACATATAATGAAATGAGAGCTGATTTTGTATGCATGCTAATGGAAATGGTGTTAGAGCACAATGTTTTTTTGTTTGATGACAAATACTATTGGCAAATGTCAGGTGTTGCAATGGGAACCAGTTGTGCTAACGTGCATGCCAATATAGTGATGAAGGAGTGGGAAGAGAAATACATCAGAGTGAGTGATAGATCCAATGTTAGATTTTTTCGTAGGTTTGTGGACAACCTTTTTATTTGTTGGAAAGGTGATCAAGAATCGTTACAAAAATCTGTAGACAGTTTGAACAATAGTTGCAGTTTCTTGAGTTTTACTTATCAGAGTTCTGATACAGAGATCCATTTTTTAGATGTAACAGTTACAAAAATGAATAGACAGATCTACACTCGTATACACAGGAAAGACTGTTACCACCCTTCGTTCATGGAACGAAGCAGCATGCACCCACCACATATGTTTCACAACACTGTTGAGGGACAAGCCCTGAGGGTGTCCAGGTTATCATCTTTACATCGGGATTTTGAATTAGGATTGGACTATATAAAGACAGCTTTTATTAACAGAGGATATTCCAGTAAGGAGGTTATGCGTGCATGTTCACAGGTGAGAAGGGAAAGAGAAGGGAGAGGTAAGCCCTATCTATCAGAGCATGGTAAGAGGACAAATCGGACACCTGTTGGTAATTCTAAGGTTCCAGCTATGTTACCCTATGCTCAGGATATACAGTCGGTAAAGCAAGTTATTAATAGGAAATGGCACATCTTACTAACAGATGAAGAAACTGTAGGGATAGTGGGCACTAGACCCAGGTACACATATAAAAACTGTTTGAATCTGAAGCAACACCTATGTTATCCACGGATGCTTACACCTAGGGTACATGAGAATTTAGGCACACATACTTGTGGGAAATGTAAATATTGTACATCTGTAGATGAGTCTAGATATTTCAGGCACCCAGACACTGGGTATTTATGGCACATAAGGTGTAGTGCTGATTGTAACACCAAAAGTCTAGTGTACATTGCCTAATGCACTAGATGCTTTAAGTTCTATGTAGGTAAAACAAACCGTAGGCTGAGGGAGAGGATTAGGGACCATGATTATTGTGTAAGGACAAAACAGGAGTATAGTGCCATAGCAAAACATATATTGGCTGAAAATGAAAACCATCTGTTTAAGTTTCAAGTTCTGCAAGTTATACAGGAGAGTACGAGAATAGGGGATATAACCAATAGAACGGAATCATATGAGTTGAAATTAATTTTACGTTTGGGAGCACATGTTCCGGACTAAATGATATGGTGCCCCTAAATCCAATATTAAAGGGTAGGAGAATTAAACGTTGAATTATCAGTAGTCAGGATGTATGTATATTTATGTCATGTGAGGGAATGGTTTTATAAATTGTAAGAACTTAATATGTTTATATGAAACATTTTAAATCATGTCATGTAATATGTTATCATTTTTTTCATTGCTGACTATTTCCTTTAGGTTGACATCACATTGTTTTAACATCTGTCTCTAATTTTTAACTGATTCCTCTCATGTTGTTTAATTTACAAAATGGAGGGAAATATGTGGTCTGTAATTGGATGATTTGAATGTTTCTAGTATATATATTAGGTAGCAATATGTTTGTTTTTATGTATTTGATGAAGTAAAAAGAAGTTATGTCCTTACCATAACGTTCCATGTAGAGTGTTCATCTCGCCTTTGTTCTTACACACGGGTTCGGAGCCGATCCTCGGCTCCGAGTCGGCCGAATTGCAAAGCTCTGAATCTCAGAGAAGCTCGAGACCAGCCCATATCCCACAATCCTCCCTGCCATTACTCAGATCTAGTTTGCAAACAAACCAGACCAAAGGATCCAACACCTGTGGTGATAGAAGCATACATTCTCTTCAGCCATTCAGAGACACTCTCTCACCATAGCAAAAACTAATGGTCTAAGCATATATCCCATGACACACGGGACCATATACCCCGCAAAGGGTCAAGACACGTCGATTAGACTCTCATCCTACCAGTTCTTCCAAACACATGGGGGGGAAAGGGAGGGAATGTAAGAACAAATGCGAGATGAATACTCTACATGGAACGTTATGGTAAGGACATAACTTCTTTATGTAAGAGTGTTCAATCTCGCCGTTTGTTCTTACACACGGGTAGCGTCCCTAGCTCCGTGACCCCGAGTGACTCATGGAAGAATGTTCCTAAGCACAGTGGAACCAAATGATGTCCTATCCTTGGAGACCTTGTCCACTCTATAATGAGTGATGAAAGTATGTGGTTTAGACCACGTGGCTTCTGCGCAAATAGTGTCCAAAGGCAAGTGAGCCGCATGAGCTAAAGAAGTGGAAACGGATCTGGTAGAATGGGCCTTAGGTTTGGTTGGTAAGGATTGATTTGATTTAGAGTATACAAATGTTATACAGTCAGCAAGCCATTTAGATAGTGTACGTTTAGTAATTGCCATGCCCTTTTTATTGTCTGCAAATGCGACGAAGAGCTGATCCGTTTTCCTGTAAGCTTTGGTCCTATCTAAATAAAATCTTAACTGCCTGTGAACATCCAACTTGTGCAACATATACTCCAGTTTGTTAGTATGGTTTTTGAAAAACGTAGGGAGTTCTATAGACTGGTTAATATTCGTAACTGAGCATACTTTTGGAAGGAAAGATGGATTTGTACACAGAGACCCTGTCTGGATGGAATATCAAGTAAGGTGGTCTGACCGATAATGCCTGCAGCTCTGAGACTCTACGAGCTGAGGTCACGGCGACGAGAAACAGCGTCTTCCACGATAAGAACTTTAGGAGGCATGACGAAGCAGGTTCAAAAGGTGGCAACATGAGTTGCGACAGCAGCAAATTCAGGCTCCATGGAAAGAAAGGTTTTCTGACAAGCGGTCTAAGATGGAAGGTTCCTTTCATAAAGGCTTTACAAAGTCTGTGAGACATAATGGGAGAACCTCCCTCACCAATATGGAAGTTTGATATGGCCGCCAACTGTACTCTTAGAGTGGAAGTAGAAGCTCCTTCAAGAAAAAGGATGGATAAGAATTCTAAAATTTTATGTAGAGGAGCTACCAAGGGATCTAAGTTTTGACTAGATGCCCAATATACAAAGCGTTTCCACTTACTCGCATAGAGCTTAGTAGTAGAAGCTTTATGAGAAGCAACTAGGATTTGTTGAACTGCCGGAGGGAGTAGATGAGACCTGGCTAGGCAGGGAAGCGGAGCAGCCAAGCTGCTAGTTTGAGGGACTGTAGAGACGGGTGAGGAACTCCTGACGAATGTGTCAGCAGATCTGGTACTGGGTCCAGAATCCATGGTTCCTCTATTTGATGAGCTCGAAGAAAGGGAAACCATATTTGACGAGGCCAGAATGGGGCTATGAGTATTATAGGCCTTTCCAGGTTCCTGGCTTTCTGTAGAAATCTGGGAATCAATGGAGTCGGTGGGAATGAATATAGGAGACCCGGGGGCCAATCGTGTATCGGTGCGTCCCTGGGGACATCCCCTGGAGGGGGTAGAAGGGCAAAGTAGCTTCTGCATTTTGCATTCAACAGGGAAGCAAATAGATTGCAGCAAGGCTGACCCCATTTGCGGAAGATCTTTTCTGCCGTCTGTGAATTGAGGGACCACTCATGAGGTAACAGGATAGCTCTGCTCAACCTGTCCGCAATGACATTGTATGACCCCGGGATGTGTGTTGCTATCAGAAAGCGACCCGTGGACTCTGCCCATTGCCAAATTCTCATGGCCTCTCTGCATAACGGGTAAGACCTGGTTCCCCCTTGTTTGTTTATGTACCAGACTACAGACATATTGTCTGTCTGAACTGCTACTGTTCCTAGAGGTAAGAGAGCTTGGAAGTGTTGCAACGCCAGGAACACCGCCCTCAACTCCAGAACATTTATATGTAGAGTGTACTCCATGCTGGACCATTCTCCTTGGACTGTTCTTCCCTGAAAAAGGCCCCCCCACCCTATCAGGGAAGCGTCCATGGTTATTGTGGCTGTTGGACTGGGTAGAACGAATGGACGACCCACAGTGATGTTCTGATCGCGCACCCACCATGAGAGGTCCCGTCTGCAAGATTCTGTTATCCTGATCTCTTGTGCTAGGGGTAGGTGTTGGAACAACCACTGTGCAAAGAGCAGCCATTGAAGAATCCTCATGTGTAACCTTCCCATAGGGACTGCAATTAGTGCAGCTGCCATCAGTCCCAACACTTTTAACACCAGTTTGGCTGGGGCTTTCTTGCTGACTAGAAGAAGAAGGACCTGCTGTCTGAGTGTTGAAGCTCTTACTAGGGGGAGTTTCAATAGTGTCGATCGTGTATTTAGATCTACTCCGATGAAGGAAATACACTGTGAGGGCGATAAGCAAGACTTTTCGAAGTTTTTGGATATCCCTAAGTGGGAACAAAGGCCGATTGTATAGTCTCTGGCTTGCAATAGGCGACACTCGGTGGTGGCGGTGAGCAGCTAGTCATCCAGATAGGGAAACACCCGGAATCCTTGTCGTCTCAAGTGAGCCTGATCTCTGGACGGTCTGGCCATTTTGATGAGGTAGTATGCGTCTTTGAGATCTATACAGCACATCCAATCGTCCTTCTGTAAGAATGGAAGGATCGATTGAAGTGTGACCATCCGGAACTTTTCCTTCTTCACGAAGTTGTTGAGATGGCTGAGATCTAAGATCGGTCTCCAGTCCCCTGTCTTTTTTGGAACTAAAAAGAACCTTGAGTAAGTTCCGAATTCTCTTTGGTCCGCCGGGACTGGTTGGATGACTCTGTTTTCGAGCAGCTTTGAAATTTCTACAGCTGCTAGCTTTCGCAGACGGGGTGGCACATCTGGAAACTTTCTTTGTAGAGGTGGTGTTGAAATGAAGGGGATTTTGTACCCTCTGGTTATAATGCTTTTTACCCAAGAATCTGAAGTAATGTTTAGCCAGGCCAGTGGGTATAAAGCTAAGCGACCCCCGACTGCCTCCAGAGCAGGACAGCTGGGCCTCCCTTCAGGAGTGCTGGAAAGGCTTCCCAGGGACGGAATCCCTGTCGCCTTGGTTATGCGGACCCCCTCTGCCGCCCTGGGTGGCGTCTTCCATTTCTACCCCCTCCTCTGCCTCTGGAGGGAGTATCAGTCTGTGTGGTCTGGAAAGATCCCCGATTCTTACGGAACCACATTTTTCCGCCTCGTTGCCCTTTGGGGTACGGTCTAGTAGGAGCAGAAAAACGGACCCCGACAGCAGACAGGGTCTTTCCCTCTTGCTCGCACCAAGTGTGAGTCTCCTTAACCTTGGGCCCAAAAAGTGTGGCACCATCAAAAGGGGCATTGGCAAAGGAAGACTTGAAGGCTTCCGCAAAGGAGCACAGCCGCATCCATGATTGTCTTCAAAGAGCAATCACTGAAGCTGCAGCTCTACTCGATCCCTCGGCTGCATACGAGATGAGCCTCATGGATGAATTTTCTATGGAGGTGAGGGTGTTAAGTTGTGCTGTTACCTTTTCTGAAACAGCAGCATCTGTGTTACCCTGGAGGGTATCTGTCAGCTCCTTGATGAGATCCCTCTGCAAACGTGTGAAATGGGTCAGGTAGTTTAGCGAACGCATGGAAAAAGTCGCTGAACTAAAAATGCGCTTCCCATATCTGTCCATAGTCCTAGAATCCTTATTAGGAGGATGAACAGATGAGGAAGACTCAGACATCTCCTTTTTCGTGGCTGCCGCCACCACCATAGCGTTGACAGGGACTCCCTTGGTGAGATAAGATTTATCTTGGGGGGCAGTGATGAACTTGTTTGTTTTCCTAGGGACTGGTTCCACTGTGTCAGGTGTCTCCCCCTTGAGCAATCAAATCCATTAATTCATCGAAGGGCGGGGTCACCCAGGAGGTAGAAGGTTGAGCCCCAAAAGCCTTCAGCAGCACCAACTTGTCCTCAGAGGGGGCTAGGGACTGCCAATCACCCCTCTGTTTCAAGATCTCCAGGATGTCTGCGAATGACACATCCTCCGAGGGTGATTTGGGGGACCCCTCTGCCTCATCCAAGTTGGTGTCAGACGTTAGAGATTCCTGTGGGGAATCTATGTGCCTCCTCTTGCACAACCGTTTCCTTGGGACCTCATCAGAGGGGGCTTCTGGTGAGGCCTCCAAGGAACAGGGGGAACCCTCTGGGGGTGGCTGAGGCAATTGGGCTTGACGCTTGGGATGGATCGTGGGAGCAGAAACAGAAAGTGGCCCTTTTGGGGAAGGAGAAGATTCCCCTGATGATGTGGTTGTTTGCGCAGACAATACCTTCCTCATAAGGTCAAAGGCCCCCGAACCCCTGGCCGAGGGCTCCCCCGGTTCCGAAGAACACGGAAGCATCCCAGAACCAGGTGCCGTGGGCTCCGTCCCCGAGGACAGAGCCGAACCAGTCTGTGCCGAGGCCCCGAGAGGGAGAGTCGGCACCGACAGGTCGGTACGACTCTCTGTCCCGGAACCGAGCACAGACCGTCGGCTCCGCGACTCCCCTAACGGTTCCAAAGGAGTCAAAGTCAAAGGTGTCGATCGTGCAATGGATGGTTTCGACACCGAGGGCTCCACTATCATCAGGTCATCTTCTTCCGGCTCCGAGATCTGGATGGGTCTTGAAGGAGGACCCGTTGGAGATATGGGGAGGCCTTCTAGTTTCGACACCAACTGGGAGGAAACTGCAATTAACTTGGAAAGGGCTGTGTTTTCCATGAGTTTCTGCACAACACGATCCACATCTGTGTCAGACAAGGGTCTGGAAGAACGGGTCGAAGGAGCCGAAGATGGCACCGACCGAAGAATGGACGGTGGTGGCAGTTCCGACACCGGTTCCAAGATCTGGGACTCAGGAAAAGATAAATGTTCGACGCTCGGCCCCGAGATCTGTGGAACCGCGACGAACCGAGAAGATGAACTCGGAGCCGATGACATGGGCTCTGACATCTTCGACCCCTTCGAGGATTTAGAAGCCTGATCCGACTTGTCCAAAGCCTCTTGAAAGGCAGGCTTCAGCAATCCTCTGTCTATGAGCTTCCTGCGTCTATCTGTCATGACCCTCCCGCTAAAGGAATGGCAAATAGAGCAATCCTCTTGGAGATGGAGAGGGCCAAGACAGTAGATGCAGGAAGCATGATTGTCAGTAATGGACATTTTCTGCCCACACTGACATCTTTTAAAGCCAGATTTAGCTTTTTCTGACATAGTACAATAATAATAACAATAACTATGAGAATAGAAAAAATACTAATTCTATAACAATATATGTATATGAAAAAGACTATATACAGAAGACACTCACAAAAAAACCACACCCAAGAAAAAAGGGTTAGGCCACAAAGGGTGCCTGAAGAAGAAAAATGGGTATGTATATAGATATATATATATATATATATATATATATATATCACACACACAGCACTTCTACAGTAAACTACTAACTATAAGGAAATATCAGAAAAAAAATTAGTATTCTTATTTGAAAATAGTAATAACAACTCAATTCTCTATCTGGTCCGAGCTCTCCTCGATCCCATCTGTTGCAGCGGCAAACTAGATCTGAGTAATGGCAGGGAGGATTGTGGGATATGGGCTGGTCTCGAGCTTCTCTGAGATTCAGAGCTTTGCAATTCGGCCGACTCGGAGCCGAGGATCGGCTCCAAACCCGTGTGTAAGAACAAACAGCGAGATTGAACACTCTTACAGCTTTTGTTATGAAAGCGCTTACACTGATTAAATGTTTGTAATTCAGAGTGGAGCTGTCTGCTTGACATTATTTGACACTATTGCCTTCTTCTTGGTACTGGGATTTGTTTGTGTAATATTTTAAAGATATTTAAACCAGTAACATTCTCTGAAAACATCATGAATAAATGTGAAACCATTTTGGAGATAAAGAATCACAGGTTCATAGGAGATTACTAGGCTATCGACCCAAAGGTCATTTTATGCCATTTCATCCCAATGTAATACCACAGAAATGCTAGCCAATACCCAAGATTGCATTTAGTGATGACTGCCTATGTACAGGAGGGTTGTGGGCTCTATCCTCAGTAAGAATTTACGGTGCTCCATCCACTCATCCAAGTTTCCCTTGAACAGTGTCATAGAGGTGCTCTGTTTCACATGAATTGGTAGCCTGTTCTAACAATGTGCCAGTTGTTGGGAGATAAATCTGTCCCTCCAGCATGTATTATTTAAGTCACAGGCGATATTTAGGTCCCTGGACCGAGTAGCCCTAATCCCACTTGATTTATGGATATGCAGCAAGTTCATTAGGTTTGGGTCTTGGATTGCTCTATAGGCCAGGCATAAGTCTCCCCTAAGAATCTTTACAATACGGAGTACAGTGACAGGGACTTCAGTTGGTCTGTGTAAGGCACATGCTGGAGCCCCTTCATCTTCTTTGCTAGAAACCTCTAAGGTCTCTCTAATTGCTGCAGGTGCTTAGTAGATTACATGCCAAATGGGATGTTATACTCAATTATGGGCCAGATAAGTGCCAAGTATAGGGGGTTATAACTTCTTTTGCTCTCAAGGCGATGCCTTTACTAATCAAGTGTGCTATGTAGGAAGCTTTCCTTAGTACAGTAGATATATGATGGTTGAAGTTAAGGTCACAGTCAACTTGTAATCCCAGGTCCCTTACCACTTCATGGGTACTTAGGGTATTGTTGTTGAATTGATAGTGTGAGGGGACATTGTTTATTTATTTATTTTATTTATTTTATTTTACATTTGTTAACCGGGCTAGTCTAACTGGATATATTTCCATTTTCAGTAGAGGCCCGGGGAGAAAAGCTCCACATGTAGACAGGACGGATACAACATAACAAAAAATACATAATAACAGATTAACAAACAGATTAAAAAAGTGGTAGGTCTTTCACTCCAAGACAAGAATGATTAATTATATTTTAAAGGTATAAACAACATGTTCAACATAATTTCATCTTTGGAACCAATTAGAGAAAGCATGAAACCAAGATAAAGAGAGAACATTAATCGAAAGAAGGTACAGATTTGAAGAGATATGTATTGCCAGAAAGAGAGAGACAAATAGCCATGAGGAGGAGAAAAAAACAAGAAAATTTTAATCAGGCTTAGAGCAGGAACATATCCAGTGGTTTTTAAGGTGGACTCTTAGTTTTTGTTTAAACAGAGCAGTAGATGCAATTGAAGTAAGTTCGGGAGGAAGTTTATTCCAGTGTTTCCCAATGGCATTTGAGAAAAGGGAATCACCAGCAAGGTTATTAGATTTGGTTAGGGTAACTAGCAGTTTGCTAGAAGAGCGGAGTGAGTTCAGGTTTGAGTAGGGGCTTAAGAGGTTAGAAAGAGCAGGTGTATTAAGAGGTTGGTAAAAGGCTCTTTGGACAAACATAAGTTGGGATAGAAGCAACATGTTTGTCAGTTCAAGCCAGTTAAGTTGTTGCAGATTCTGACAATGGTGGGTTCTAAATTGTTTTCCAGTAACAAATCTAGCTATGTTATTGTAAGTGGTAGACAGTTTAGAGAGATTGTTTTTCTTGAGATTAGTGTAGATAGGTGAGGCATACAGAAGTGTGGAAATAAGATGTGAGTGGGCAAGATTCACTTTTGCTGGGAAGGTTAAAAAAGTTTTGATTCTATATAGAGAGCCAAGTTTCCTGTTTACAGATTTAATGGTATTATTGATATGAAAGTCGAAGGAGAGATTGTTATCAATCGTGACACCTAGCAATTTGGTAGTAGATTCAGGTGATATAATGGTTCCATTATTCGACACAATGGAGAAGTCAAATGTAGGGGATCTGGTAGTAGGCTTAAAGAGTAGTAGTTTGGTCTTTTTTGCGTTTAGGAGTCGACAACGTTTTAGGAACCAAGTTTTGACTTTAGAAAATACAGCTTGAGTGCTAGTTTGAAGTTCAGAAATGGATTTAGCAGAGCAAATAAGTGTGGAGTCATCAGCATATTGAATGCAAGTAGCCTGTGGAATGGCTAATTGTAAGTCATTTATAAAGAGGGAGAAAAGAAGTGGTCCAAGAATAGAGCCTTGGGGGACTCCAAGTGAGATTGGTAGAAGAGATGAGAGTTTGTTATCCCAGAGGACAGCCTGTTTCCTGTTAGTGAGATATGAACTGAACCAGTGGATAGCCTCAGGTCCTAAGGAAAGAGATTCGAGAATTTTTAATAGGAGAGAGTGGTTAACCATGTCAAAGGCTTTGGACAGGTCAATGAAGAGAGCAGAAGACAGGATATTATTGTTGATTATTGTTAATAATATCTGTAAAGGAGAGCAGAGCAGTAGTTGTGCTATGATAGGGCCTAAAGCCATGTTGACAGTTTGTCAGAATGTTATTTTGTATTAGGTGATTCATTAATTGATGGTGGACACATTTTTCCATTATTTTTGCGAGTGGGGACAATAGGGCTATGGGCCTGTAGTTAGAATGTTCAAAGGAGTTTCCTCCTTTATGTAATGGTATGATGTGAGAGATTTTCCATACATCAGGGATGGTTTCTTCATTTATGGTCCTATTAATGAGAATTGATATGGGATAAGCTATTTCAGAGGCTGCTTTTTGAAGGAATTCAGAAGGAAGCTGGTCAGCTGAGGGGGTGCAAGGTTTAAGTTTGAGAATGCATCTCTGTATAAAGGTAGTGGAGATGGGTTGAAGCCTAAAGGTCGGTAGTTTGGAGGATGCATGGTCATGGATGCTAGTATTGTCACTAGAGAGATGGGAGGCCAAGGAATTAATAGTATTAATGAAGACTGAGTTGAAAGTGTTGGCAGTATCAAGGGGAGAAATTCTATCAGACCCAGAAGGGGAGGGGGTGGTAGTCTGTCCAGGGTGAAGAAGTCTATTTAGGGTTGACCAGAATTTTTGAGGGTTATTGTGATTCACTTGCTGAAGATTGCTATAATAGTTCCTTTTGTCAGAGAGGATTGCTTTTTTGGTACTGTTTCTCAGATGCCTGAAGGTCTGTTGGTCTATGGGAGATTTGCTAATTCGCCATTTTAACCAAGATTTGTTTCTAAGTGACATTTTTTGTCTAGTCTCTTTCGTTAGCCAGGGGGCTGGCTTAGCCTTAATTCTAATAGAACGTTTTGGTGCATGATAATCTAGAATAGTTAGGAATGTGTTGTTAAAGTAATTAGCAGCTTCTTGAAGAGGAAGTGTTTTTAGTGGGTTCCAGTTACAAGCCTTTAGTTCAGTTTTAAATTGGGTTGGGTTAAAGCATTTGAGGTTACGTAGGGTCCTATATAAAGGAGAGTAGTTAGCGTTATTTTTTTGTCTTATAATATAGGTTAGGTTGCGGTCACTAATGTCATCAGGTAGTGTTCCAGACTGATATTTAACTAGAGGTTTGTTTACCAAAATCCAATCAAGAATACTTTCTTTGTTATTAGTTTTGTTAATCCTAGTAGTGGTGTTAATTGTTTGAGTGAAGCCGTGGAGATTAATATGAGATGCTGGGTTGTTAGTGGATATTGAGGACCAGTCTAAGTTGAGGTCTCCTAGTATTATGGTTTCTTGTGGGTAGGTGGATGAGGCCCATCTGAGGATATTTTCTACGGTAGTAGAGTTATTTCCAGGAGGTAGATATATACAGATGATATAGATAGATTTTTTGAGGTTTAGTTGCAGCTTTGAGATAAGAAGTTCAGTTTTAGTAAATCCAAGGTTCTCATAGGGTACTAATGTTATTTTTAGTTCTGTTTTGAACAATAGTGCTACTCCTCCGCCTTTTTTACCATTGCGGTCGAGTCTCAAGATATTATAACCTGGTGGTATGATTTCAGTGTCTTTAGTAAAGGGTTTTAACCAGGTTACAGTTAAACAAAGAATATCAAAGGAGTGGTGATCAAGAAGAGAGTGGAGTTGGGTGATTTTGTTATTGACGCTTTGGATGTTAAGGTGTCCTATGAGTAGAGTATTTGTATTGGAGGTTGGTAATTGAAGAGAAGTGTTTAGAGAAACAGGTGTAGCCTCAGCTGAAACATTAGATGGACCAGGGTTGGGGTGGATGTCACCATCTACCAAGGTAGAGTGGTTGTATTGCAAGTAAGATTTATTAGGGAAGTTCAGTAAGTATTTTAGTTTCCTAATCAAGAGGTTCTGAATTTTTATGTGAGACAATCTGTGATATTTAGCTAAGAGGTAACAAGAGGTAGATGTAATGTTTAATTGAGAAAAGTTTAGGCTTTTGTAATTTGAGGTTGTGTGTTTAGGAGAGTAGTTGAAGTTGAAATTGAGTTTAGTTTCATAGGAGGTTAAGGAATAGGGCAGAGTGAGAGAAAGGGAAGTAATGAGTAGAAGAATTAGTATTTTTAGAGTATTGTCTTTTACAGAGATCATGGAAGTATGATGGAGGATGTCTGTAGACATGTTGAGGTTAGCAAGAGAGGAATAGACTAGAAGACTTTGGTAAGACTATAGTGTAAGGATGTATAGCTAGATGGAAGAGACAGGATAAGAATATACCTTTAAGTATAGTCAGGTGATAGGAGAGGTGATAGAGGAAGGTATAGTTGAGAGGAAGTTGTAGATGATGTAAGAGTCAGTGATAGGTTAAGTTATAGAGGGGGTGAGGTGTAAGGGGTATAAAGCTAAGGACACGTGGGGTGGGTGGGATAAGGGGGTAGGGAGAGGAGCGGAGCGGGGCAGAAACAGTTAAGAGAGGAGAGCAGAAAACAATCAGCTAAGCAGGAAAGTTAACACCACGAGTTACCTATATTACTTAGTTTAAGAAGCAAGAAAGGGAAAGTTATTTAAGGAACCTGAGAGGGTTCAGGCAGTATACAAGTAAATGTAACAGGTGCTGGTATAATTAGGAAAGAGGTATAGTTTAGGTGACAAAAAAACAAGAAAGGGAGCAGTGAGAATACAAGGAGACAGTAGGTGCAAGGTATAGGGAAGTAATATATACAGTTTGCAGAGGGACACAGGGAGGAAAAAGTAGAAAATAAGCAGGTATTAATATGTAAGACCTAGTCGTAAGTGAACTAAAGGTAGGAGAAACAGAGAAAAGGAGTGCAGCAGCCAGAAAGAGGTAATTGAGAGATAGAGAGGAGACAGAAGAGGCAGGTCAAGCAGGATGTCTCAGTTATGGGAAGACTAGCAGGGGCAGGTGAGTAGTAAAAAACAAATGCTAGGGGATATAGCGACTAAATAGTATGCAGGTGAGTAAGTTGCTGTCCAAGAAAACAAAGGCAAGGTCCCAACAATGGAAAAGCATCCTCAGCTCCAACAGGCAAATAAGACAACTTGTCAAATCCTCCAAACACTCCTTTGAGAGAAACTTAGCAAAGTCAATGATAACCATAAGACCTTTTAAGCTATGTACATAATCCAAAGGGTAGGACCGAAGCATGTGCAGAACTAGTGGCCAACAGTATCACACACATTGACCCTAGAGTGATAGCAAACCTGCTAGTGGATAGGTTTGGCGAAAATTTCATTCCTTTATCCACTCCAAACTTACAGTATACCAAAGGGAATGATGATGCATTTCTTTGCATTCAGTTTGAGACCGTGACTAATACACCAGTCTCTGCTCTGCATGAGACCATCCTGGAGTGTATACTGACATAATTTGGGGATTCAATGACTGCACCTAGTTTGCAGTTGTCTGCAAACTTGGTCAGCCACAACCCCTTAGTTTTGACTTGAACTTCTGAGAAGTATATATCAAACAGTAGGGAGCCCAACACTGACCCCTGTGGCACCCCACTGGTAACAGATCTGCTGGTTAATTTGGAGTCACCCACTTTGATAGTGTGTGTCTGGTTTGTGAACCAGGTGGTAAGCCATCTTACAACGAAGGGGTTTACATTCAGTTTGCTAAGTTTATTAGTAATGTCTGAATGTGAGATTGTGTTGAAAGCCTTTGCCAGGTTGATGGATGCTGTGTGCACAGATATGCCCTCATCAATGGCCTTGGTCACATTTTCAAAGAAATCCACTAGATTTAACAGGCAGGATCTGCCCTTCATGAAGCTGAATTGGGTAGAATCCAGGGTTTGGATGTCACCTATGTCTTTATTTATGAGGTCCATAATGATACATTCAATGGCCTTACAGATGAGGCTGGTCAGTCTTATGGGTCTGTAATTCCCTGAGTCTGTTGCTAGGCCAGCTCTGTGGAGGGGAATAACTGCTGTTCTCCATTCTGCAAGAACAAAGCCTGTGGTTAGACTGTGATTGAAAAGGGTACTTAGTGGTGATGCTAGTTCATGTTTTAGCCTATTTAGAAGACAACCTGGTATGTCATCTGTTCCCATAGAGGCTCTGTTTTTTTGCCTTGGACAAGGCTTTGAGGACCTATTCTTCAGATATGTAGGGTGGGGGAAGGTATACTGTAAGTTTGGAGTGGATAAAGGAATGAAATTTTCGCCAAACCTATCCACTAGCAGGTTTGCTATCACTCTAGGATCAATGTGTGTGATACTGTTGGCCACTAGTTCTGCACATGCTTCGGTCCTACCCTTTGGATTATGTACATAGCTTAAAAGGTCTTATGGTTATCATTGACTTTGCTAAGTTTCTCTCAAAGGAGTGTTTGGAGGATTTGACAAGTTGTCTTATTTGCCTGTTGGAGCTGAGGATGCTTTTCCATTGTTGGGACCTTGCCTTTGTTTTCTTGGACAGCAACATTTTGAGTTTATTGTAAAGTTTGTTGATGCTGGATGCCCACCATGGCAGCTTATTTTTACTTGGGGCTCTGGCTTTGATTCTTTCTGGTACGGCCGTGTTTATACACTTATGCAAGTGATTGTACAGGGCTTTAGTGCAAGCTTTGGCACAGATACCACTTACAACATTTATACCTTCACCAAGGAGGGTATAGTTTACATTGGTAAAATTTTTTAGCCTGATTTCACCCTTTGTGAGTTATGGTGTTACTGCCAGCTCGAAGGTGACTAATTTGTGGTCAGTTTTACCTAATGAGGGTCCAACAGTTGCAGCAGTGCATGTGTTTGACATGTTGGTGAGGACCAGGTCCAGAATGTTTGTTCCCCTCATCAGGGTATGGACAATTTGTTCCAGGGCATTTGAATTAACAAAGTCAAGGAACTTTTGCACTAGCGAGTTACGGCTAGTGTAGGTTTCCCAGTTGATGGTGAGATAATTGAAATCCCCCATAATCAGTGTGTTCAGTAAAATTTGGGATTGGCTCCAGTTTGGTCACGTAGGCTTCATGGGTGTCATCACCCATTGATGGGGATCTATAACTACAATAGGGGTCTTACCCACTGTAACCTGGACCTGGAGTAACTCCATGAAGATGCCCAGTCTAACTAGACGGGAGGTGAAATTATTTCTAATATAGACTGAAACACTGCCTCCTTTGGTTTTCACATGTTCATTTTGCAGTCTAAAAGTGTGGAGGCCATTGTAGCTTTGAAAGGCTATGGTACTCACGGAGGCCTTAAACCAGTTTTCTGTGACTGCACAGGCATCTATATCTTCTAGTGACTGAAGTGCTTCCAGGGAGTGCAGTTTTGGTTTAAGCTCCTAGCATTTAGCAGCATGACCTTTATTTTGTTCTGATTGGTTAATTTCACGTCGGTAATGTTGCTTTTGAGAACTTGCCTAAAAAAAGCACTATGGAGAGGCAAGAGCATTTGCCAGCAGCCGAAAGCCTAGAGGTGCCAGTTGCAAACCATCTCTGGCAAAGCAGTGAGGTTTATCAACCATAGCTTCCCAGGCTGTCAGGAACTGGATCCTCTTTGATGACACCAAAAACTGCCAATTATTGAAATCAGTCATTTTTTGTTTATACTGTGGTATTGTTCTAGGTGAGGGTAGTATGCTGCTCAAGGCTAGGGACATACCTGCCTGGGACACATACTCAGAGAGCTCAACCATGTCTCTTTTCATATAATCCAGTGAGGTATGTCTCATGTCATTCACACCAGCATGAACTATGACACATTCATAACAGTACTTGTTGCTGAGAGACATGAGTGCATGCATGATCTGATGAATCCTGGCATTTAACATGTAGCTGAATGTGACTTTCTCCTTGTCCGACCTGATGAGTGGGACATCCTTGTGTCTCACTATTGAGTCTCCAATGACAAGAAAATTTGTTTTTTGAGTGTTATGCCTTACAGGCTTGGTGGGTGAGACTCTGGTGTTGCTATGTGTCATGGGTGCTGTGGGGACTGTGTTAGTTGTAGCAGTCTTGTGTTTTGGAGGTCTCTGGTGTTTCAGAAAGTTTTTCGAGAATACCTCCTCATATGTGGATTTACGTGTTGTACGAGTAGTGGTATGTGTATGAGTAGTGGTACTATGAGCATATGTAGTGGCAGGTAAGTGGACAACCTTCTCTGTGTTACTGCTTTGAGTGAGAGAGAGCATGGATTCTAGATTCTAGGTGTAAATACATCTCTCACACTCTGTACTAGACTGTGTTATTAGTAGAGAGTTGTCTGTGTACATTAGGCAATTCCTACATTGCCTCAAGAGACCCAAGTCAACAAAGTTGGCATGAGAAACATGGGTAGTCCAACTGTCCATAATGCTAGGTTGAAGGCTGTTGTTACTAGGAGTGGCTACTCAGAATCGATCACGGAGAAGTTCAGTGGTGGATATTTCTGCCTGGGTTTTGGGGAAAATTTGTTGAATTTAACTGCGTGGCTTTGCGCACAACTGTACGGCACTGTACGGTGCTGCACGACGTGCAAACAAGCAAAAACCTGCTGAAATGCAGGGCCTAAAAACCAGAAGCTAAAAACTTCGAAAAAAACAACTTTATGAAGATTCAAAACGACCAATGAGGATGTTTATTCCAAGCCCCAGACTGGCCTCTCTTTACCAGACAGGTCTCAATCAGTACAATTCTCTCATAATGCAGATAGGCCCCTTCCAATCCAAGATGGCCTGTAAAACATGCTCAAAACAAACAAACCACCACAAACATAGGATTTTAAATACAAAGAACAAAAAAAAATTCTACAAACAGATAGTATTTTGGCATTAGACCTGAAAATACTTAGCGGTTAAAAGGTTAAGTCTTAGACTTGACTGTTTGTGGACCGATTTGTTTTGCGGAGGTGTAGGAAATCAAGGAGTGTTGGCTCTTTAACAGCACTGAATGACAAACATAAATTGCCATATAGGAGATTGCAAGAGTATAATCATTAAATCAGTCAACATCATTAAACACTGCACAGCTATGCCTCATATTCAACGTCTTTCTCCTCACTTGTACTTTCTACCTCTCTCTCTTTCTATAACTGTCATCAATTCAGGCTACTCATCTACCTCCCCCCGCCCTCTCCTTCTACTTCACCCTTCTCTCACATCCTCCCCAGCTACTCTGCAATCTGTTGTAGTCTTTATACAACTGATTTAATCTTACAAATGAAACTCATCCTCCTCACCACACAACACAGCCCTCCTCACTACCAAGTCCATAAATACCTCCATAACCTAAAAAAGAAGCCTCTACCTAGCACTTCCCCAATTCTCTGCAATCTAGTCCTATATGGTGATATACACCCTAACCCCGGCCCATCTCCTCCCAATCACAACTGCCCTAATTTCAATAAATCCCTAAAATTCATCAAATTAATCTCCAAAGCATTAGAAATAAAATCCCTCAGCTACATGCATGGATGTGTCAACACAAACCTGACTTCACCGCCATTACTGAAACGTGGCTAAAACCATATATCAAAGATTCTCAATTTCTACCTCCCAACTACTCCTGCCTCAGAGCTGACAGACTTCACAAAAAAGGTGGAAAAATCTCCTTACTATTCCCAAGTACCTTTACAATAACTCCCTAATCTAAACCAATTCTCCTCTTTTCCACTGCAGAGATGCTTGTCACCTTCCTAAAACTAAACAACTGCAAAAACCTGTGCATCATAATCATATACATTCCCCCAGGCAACAATACTACTATTCTAGAAGAAATTCTTGCCTGAACAACTAACAACATAAAAATGAAATTATTATTCTAGGCGACATTAATATCAATTGGATAGATATCTCCAATAATAACTCCTCCACTAATACCAACCTTCACATTTACACTCAGCTAATCTCTGACATCACCAGACCAGACAACAAAAACAACAAAGGCTCAATCTTGGATTGGATCTTGGTTACTGATCCTGATAAAATTACCTCCTCCGGTACACTCCCTGACAGTATTAGCAACCACTCCCCAGCATTTATAACACATAAGCTCACCTCAGTACCAAACATTCACCAGTATCAACATACCAGAGATATATCCCACTTCTCCCCAAATACCTTCAATGACATCCTGCAGAACACTAACTGGAGTCCTCTGAAATCTCTTCTACTCAATGAAGCTGTGGAATTCTTCAATTCTACATTTCTCAGGATCCTAAATAGTCTTGCCCCACTCTGACTAAAAAGAATTAAAGCAAAACATGCTAACTGGCTTGCAAAGTCCACAAAGCAAGTTATGTCTTCTAGGGACAAAGCCTGGAAAGCCTGGCAAAAAAATAAAACACCTTCCAACCTCATGCAATACAAACAACTTCGCAATCAGGCCAAATGCATAGTTGTAAAAAATAAAAAAGAATACTTCCAAGCTATTCAAGACCAGCACAGACAAAACCCCAAGAAATTCTGGGGGGCAATTAACTCCCTACTCCACCCAGGTACTAACAATACTCCATGCCCAAACCCATAAAAACCTCCCTTGGAGATAGCCTCACTCTAACTCATACTTCATTGACATCATTGACAAACATCCTACCCACTACCTTCCCACCCATCAACCCAGACCCACAAGTAACACCATCAGAACTTACCCCTTTAAATCATCTACCTATTTTCTCACTATCACCTTTCCTACATCTACCATCCAAAAACTTCTTCATAAACTAAAACCATGCACTAATGCCCCAGATAAATTACCTGCAGAATACTTACAACTTGCAGCCTCCTCCATTGTCTACCCCATCAGCATTCTCCTCAATAGGTCCATTCAGGAATCATGCATACCTGATACCTGGAAAAAAACATTTGTCCTCCCTCTTCACAAAGGTGGCTGCAACCCCAACATCTCAAACTTCCGTCTTATTGCCATTCTTTCCCCCATCTCTAAAATACTAGAGAAGTGCATTCATACCCAGCTCCTAAGTCACCTGGTAAAACACCAACTCCTTTCTCCCACTCAACATGGCTTTAGGCCTGGACATAGCACCAACACAGCACTCATTTCCTTCTTAGACACAATAAATATAGCTTGAGATGCTGGCTCCTTTGTCTCTGCCCTCTTTCTTAATCTGTCAAAGACATCTGACACTATTTCCCACTCCCTACTGCTCACTAAACTCTCTGACCTGGGCCTATCTCCTCCTACCCTATAATGGTTTGCTAATTATCTTAGCAATAGGCAGCAATCTACTATATGACAGCAATATCCCTCCCCTTTCATCAATATGAAAGCAGGGATTCCCCAAGGTTCAATTTTGGGCCCCCTCCTATTCAGTATATTTGTCAATAACTTTCATACCACTCTGACCTACTGCACGGTCATCCAATATGCTGATGACTCAACTATCATTTGCTCTTCAAAATCTGCCACTGTATTACAACATCTCACCCAAGAAGCTTTTACTTCCACCAAAACCTGGATGTCTCAAAACCATCTCGCCCTCAACCCAATAAAGCAAAACTCTTAATGTTCACCCCTACAAAATCTACCCCTGTTGACAAGTCGCTACTTAATGTTCACTCCCAAAATAACACTATCATCAAAGTTGTCCCTAGTACCAAACTGCTAGGAGTCATCATTGATGACAAATTAACTTTTGACCTTCACATCCATAATAACATAAAAAAAAACCCTCAGAAGCTTGGTGCCCTTTATAGACACAACTACTTTCTTACCCTCTCCGCTAAAAAGGCCCTGGCACCATCCTTCCTGCTTCCAACTCTGCTATATGGTGCCCCCATCCTCACTGATCTACAATCCTTCTTAAAAACTAAACAAACAAAACAAGCTCCAAACAAAGCAAAACACGGGTAACCAAAAAATAAAAAACAAACCAACCCAAAACAGGCAGAAAAACTCCACTTTAATGACACGAACAGAAAACAGCAAGTCCCATAAACTAAGCGCTTTCACCATTAAAATATGGCTTCCTCAGAGTCTCCTTAAAAACTAAACCTGACTCTTGCTACAACAAAGTTGCAAAATTTGTTACGAATGCTAAATTTTATACCCACCACTGCTCCTCTCTGCATCATCTAAACTAGCTAAAACCCCCTCACCATCTCACTTATCTACAACGGTAACTACAGCCCACAAGATAATCTACTGACCTGAAACCTGCCCTTCTCTCTCCTCTATACTGACTATGTACCATCCCAATCGCCACCTCAGGTCTGCAAACAAAATTCTAATGACTGTAGAGAAACCCAAGCTCTCAGCCGGCCAAATGTTGTATTCTCATACTGTCTCCAAGTTGTGGAATAATCAAGTTCCTTCACTCAGGACTATCAGCAACCCTGGCTCCTTTAAAAAAATCCCTCAAATTACATCTCTCCTCCTACCGGTTATGCTCCTGTATCCCAACACATAACCCTAACTCCTGACTTCTCTCTCTGCAGTCTCAGCTTTAACTATTCAATTACAAACATCTCCTCTCCTTCTCTCTACCACACTGACCTATTGCTGTATCACTAACTTGACTCTTTCTTCCTACTGCTACCCCCCTTTCTACCCTGTAGTCAACTCACTCTGCTCATATCACTCTGTTCTAAGTATTATTATTTTTACTTTTGTATGTAATTAATGCGGAGTTTTTCTCCCTGGGCCTCCACTGAAAATGGGCTCTTTATAGGCCCAGTGGACTTTCCGGGTTAACAAATGCAATAAATAAATAAATAAATAAATAATAGTATAGGAATAGGTTCAAGCCTGCCTTCACAGCAGAGAGTCTATAGTACACCAATTGTGTTAGTTAAGAGTTTCTGATGTCTTAACAGTTAATGATGTATTTGGATAGCTACATACTAAACAAGGCATCATGTGTTCTGATTAGGGCAGAGTATAGAGGAATGATAACCTCTTTTTTCTGGATGAGGATACAAAGTACCTGTTTATATCTGTTTTCAAAATACTATTGATTTGTAAGGTTTAGCCATTGTAGTAGCATTTCAGATTCTGAGCAGCAACTCCCAGCTTGCAGTTATTGACACATTTAGCTACATATCTTGGTGCATAACTGTCTTCAGGACATCAGACTGAATTGCTAATTGTTTAATACAGCTAAATTCTAATTTAGATTAGCCCTAGATTAGTAGTTTATGCACTGGTTCAGATGTGAGTGCAGCCAAACTACAATGTACAGTTCAAAAGTAACACTAATTCATAAAAGGGTATAGTAGCTTTCCTGACTTATTCAGTGGAATATGTTGTAGTTGTGCAGCTGTGTAGCATATGCAAATCCTATTACTTATAAGGGCACCTGTTTGACATGACATTTGCATTTTTATAATGCATCTTTGCATTTTTGCTAATTCCTGGCTTGCCACATGCATCTGGTAATTACAGGCTATTATCTTTACAGATTCCTGATTAGATCAATACAGATTACAAAACAGAAAAAAGAGCTGGAAGGTAACATGATATTCCTTGGTTTACTATGATAAGGTTGAAGTGGGTTTGGTCGAACCCACTTCAGTCGAAGTCCTGAGGACGAACAGCGACAATGTCAAATCCGACACTGTCGAAGTACGAATCTTACCCCTATCTCGACCCATGTTAAAGCAGACTCCGAGATCGAAGTCGAGTCATATTTCGACAATGTCGGGATTCGACACTGTTGCTTTTGGGGATGTGGGCAATGATCCCATCATTCGATGGGGTCCGGTTCGACCTTACCAAGGTAAACCATATTCCTTAACTCTTTTAGGACAGTCTGATGCATTTTTTTAGCTTTGGCATACTGTACTATGTCACTGTAATTAAATTAGCAATGACTGAGCATAGATTGTGTCCTTTTCCCATTCTTTCAGTAGACATTGTTAGGCTGTTGGTAATTATGCAAATAACATTAGTGAGAAGAGAACAGCCAGACTGTCCTTTTCAAATGTTGTCCTGGAAGCATTAGAACTCCACAGACTACATTCTTGGGCCATAACAATGGGAGTATTTTTTTTGCAGCTAGTCTATGGACATTATGTGTGGTGTAAATGTATTGCAAAATGGAAGCATTACCAGCATATATGGAGCACTACAGCAAATTACTCACAAAGAATTACTACTCAACCCATGTGTGACTCACAAGGTATCTTACTAAAGGGCAGCAGACTAAAAGACTTTCGGCTTTTCTCCGGTTAGGGGTCGCCACAGCGGAACTCTGGTCCGCTCATGATTGCCAGTGGATTTTTACGGTGTTGAGTTGCCAGCCCGACGCCCAACCTTCAACGAAGGCATGCCCATTCATGCTCACACCTACCTGCATGTCTTTAATGTCACTTGACTGCAGGGAGGACATGCAGACTCCACACAGAAGGTGCTCCAGCCGAGAATCGAACAGGTGAACCTCTTGCTGTGAGACGACAATGCTAACTGCTGCACCACCGCGGCTTTAAGGCAGCAGACTAAAAACAGTAATTTAATTCTGATTAGATTCAAACACAGCATAAGAAGGTAAAAAGTAGGTTTGCACTGCTAGAAGATGCTGCAAAGTGAGTCCATTGGTAGTACAGTGGTTGATTACCATCTGTGAAGCTGCTGCATACCAAGCAAAGTTCAGAAATGGGTCCGTATCATCAAACAGATAATTAGAAATGAGGATTTCAAATGTGCTGCCTTTTAATAAGTAATTTTGTTGAACACACATAGTTTGGGTGGTAATGCATAATGAGAATCATGCAGCTGTGTTCCATATGTAGTGCTAATGCATTTGGAATATGAGTGAATACACTGTCTGCTTTTCCTCCTCCTCCTCCTCCTATCTTAGATGCTGGCATTTTTTAAATGGAACTCCTTGCAGCTCAGTCATTGACCAAACGTACTACCATCTGAATACTGCAGCGTCCTCTGAGCAATGCATATCTGCATAACAATTTAGGACAAGTCACTGTGCAGAGAGAAATGCCAGGGTCACATAAGGGATACAGCAAAGATGATAAAACCATACATAAAATGAAGGATGCTGCATAGTGACAGCAGCATATACCTGACATGTATGCCTACAGCATGTCTGAACTGAATAGAATGGTTTGACCGATTTCTATACAAAGTGAAATATAGCAGTTTACTGTACTGTTATATATCCTTACTTTAGAGAATGCTGAAAACCAAAAGATCTGTGGACCATATAGCAGATATGCATAGAATTATTATTTAATGAAAGAATAACTGGCTATTTTAATTGGAATATTTTTGATAGACTTTGTTGAGATGGTCTGAATTAATGTTTTTACTGTTTGAGTGGTGTTTACTGGAACTGTATCAGAATTTCTGTAACAAATAACATTATTTTCTTTTGAAATACATTTTTAATTTAAAATTTAACATAGACTGTTAAGACAATAGAGGTTTGCAACAAACAACATGTTCAGCTTCTTTGGTGTATTAGTCCTATATTTCAATAAGTGCATACAGTTAGAGATGAATTTAGGTAGATTCATCCATTTAATGCAACAAAGGAGAACAGTCTGACTGCTTAGTGACAGTTATTTGTTCCCTGACCTAATAATGCTCTATAAACAGCATTCTTACACCCATTACAACTCATTGGTTTGCAGTCTCATACTAACAGCAGCAGGCTATGTGATAAGCTCAATCTGCATTTTGTATCATTTTATTTATATGATGCATTCAAACAGCGTTCCAAGTTTTATTAATGTCACTTAGCCTTTTGTGTGTGTGTGTGTGTGTGTGTGTGTGTAAGTAAGTATATTTACTGCACATTGGATTGTTTATTACTCATATACTGAAGTCACAGTATTATAAGCACTATAACACCAGGTGATCTGTTTCCCAAACAACACTACACATTTTGCTCTATGTTCCTGCCCCCCCCCCCACCGTAGTCTACCTTCCAGACTGTGCCCCCCACTTTTGGAAATTCCTGGATCCACCACAGTAATGCCCTCCTTTCTTCCTCAGTCCCACAGTGTGCATCCTGCCATCCAACTCGGGTACTTCATCTCCATCACCTCTAGTTTCCTCAACTGCTCTGCCTTCATTGACCAGGTATTTGTACCACACATTAGCACTGGTAGCACCTTTGGTTTCTACACTTTACTTTAAAGCTTTTTTGACATTCTTCTGGCACACACTACCCCTGATACTCTGTGACAGTTGGCTTCACCCCCTCTGTTTCAGGCTTTGTTCTACTCATTCAGACTTCCCTTCCCCTCAACCACCCCTCCCAGATACCTGAAGCTGTTAACCCATTGCACTAGTTTCCCTTCTATCTCAATTCTTAGCTTTTTCTTATTTCCCCACTTGCTGCCATTACAGCTGTCTTAACTGTACTCAGTTTCATCTTGTGTGCCTTCAACTCTGCATTCCATTTCACTGTCATTTGCTAAAGTTCTTGTTCAGAGTCTGCCTGTAATGCCACATCTTCTGCATACAGCAGGTTTATTGATCTGGCCCCTCTGACCTGTTTGTTAATGTAGTTCCTCAACAGTATGAAAAATACTGGGAAAAGAGTTGAACCCTAATCCAAACCCACTCCCACAGGTACTCCTCTGTAAGTCTGAGCACTGTCTGTATTTCTGCCATTGGATTCTTGTACATCGCCTGCACTAATTCTAACAATGGTTCTGGGACTTCAAACCACCACAAGACTGCTCAAATAAGCTTTCTTGAGACCTTGTTACATGCTTTCTCCAAGTCTAGTACTGCACAGTTGGACTCTTTCCTCATCTCTAGCTTCTTTCCAGCTATGTCTCTCACTGCAAACTTAAGATTTGTTGTGATGCATTTTGATCGGACTCTGAACTGCTCATCTCCCAGCTTGCTTTCTATTACTCTGCACATTCATTTTTCAATCACCATCTCCAGAACATTTATGCAATATGACAAGGACTTTGATCCTTCTATATTTTTAAGATTTGTTGTGATGCATTTTGATCTGACTCTGAACTGCTCATCTCCCAGCTTGCTTTCTATTACTCTGCACATTCATTTTTCAGTCACCATCTCCAGAACATTTATGCAATATGACAAGGACTTTGATGTGAATGTCCCATTTGTTCTTGTACACTGGCATGCGAATGCTTATTCTCCAGTCATCTGGGATACACCTTTCTCTCCATACTGCTATAAGTACTCCTTGGAGTCATTTGTTACCTAACTTACCCAACATCTTGATCACAACTGCTGTGACCTCATCTGATCCTGCTGCTGCTTTCCTTGACTTAATATTCCTAACTGTTGGTCTTACTTCCTCTTGGGTAGTCTCCTTTTCTTCTTCTTTTATCATAGGCCGTAGGTTTTTCTTCACTTAGAAGCTGCTGGAAGTCCTCCTTCCATATGCATTTGATGTCCTGTGGACTGGTGAGAAGGTTGTTGCTGGCATCTCTTATGAAGGGTGTTTGATGAGTATCATCTTTATCTTTCTGTCTTTGCCTCATAACCTGATAGAGTTTCATTGTACCATTTGCCAAATCACTTTCCAAAAACTGGTAGAATGCCACTAATACTTTGATCTTCGCTACTGCAACTGCCATCTTAGCCTCTTTGTTAGCCAACTGGTATTCCTCCTTAGCCTGTTCCATCTTCTCTTCTTCTTTTTCTTGTACTCTTTCTTTCTTTTGATGACTTCCTGGACTTCTGCATCCCATCACCACCTTTCCTTGTGTACCTCATTCCACACCTGGTTCAGCTGCATAGCTGTTCTATAGGCCTCACCCATGCTATTTTCTGAGGTCTTGCCATTCTTCTTCAACTCTATTTCCTCTTCTTCCTGAGGTGCTAGAGACCTGAATATTTTCTTGAACTCTTGTACTCTCTTGCTAATCAACTTCCAGGTCTTCAGCCTAGTCTCCATTTTTGTTTTAAACCAAAAACATCTTTATTGAATTATATGACACAGGTAATCATTTACATAAATGAAAACAAACCATATTGACATATTTTCAGCTGCAAACATTATACTTCACATATCTTCTAGACAGTCATTGTCGATCAAACATTACATAGCTCATTCAATTCCTGCCTTCCATTTAACCGCATTCCTTCTCTAAAACATTATTCTGCATGTACTATTTCCACAATTCCCATTTTTTTCTATGCATTTTGCTCCTCCCTTTTCTTAAGATCCCACTCCCACATTTTTGTCTGTAACTACATTCACTATTTCTAATATGTTTGGTTTAAACTTGGTTTTCCATTTTGTAGTAATTGTGTTTGGTAGCCATAAGAATTAAACTCAGCAAGGCCTTTCTATGTCTAGGCAATTCAGATCATGGATCACAGCTCAAAAAAGAATTTCTTTAGTTACACCAATCTGCTCAACCAGTATTCTGACAGAGTAGTGTGAAATGAATTTTTAGTGTCTGTTAATGCACTGTGCTTGCAAAAAATACATTCTCAATTACATCTTTCTTCCCCATCACACTGCCAACATTTGCCATCTACCTGAAGAAAAGTTCTTTTAAGTCTGCTTGAGATATAAAAATATCTATTCCAGCAAAAATCCTAAATCTTCAAGACCTTGTTGCATATTTGGGAGCCATACATACATCCTGTCATTGTTTCTTTGTGAATTGCTTATCCAGTCTCTTTTCACAATCCTTTCTAACCTCCTCTGATTGTTTCCTATAGTTATCATGCAATATTTTGTATGCCATACTAATTATCCATTTTTTTAATGACAGCTTCTGTTCTACACTCAACTAAAATCTCTACCAGTGCTGGGCTTGCACTTAGGATCGCCCTGTTCCTTTCTCTTTGTCCATAGTCTGATGTCAATCCTTGATTGGGAACCAGCCTCTAGCCTGCAGTCCAAATGTTTTCTTGGCTTCTTCCCGTTCTATTACCTTTCCCTCTCTAATTATTTCCTCTCAGTACCTTGGTTCTTTTGCCATTTTTTTCCAGTAAATTTCAAATCCCTCTTGCTTATTCTCTGTACGCATAATCCAGCCTAGGCTCTGTTGACCTTAAATCATTCTCTGGCCACTGCATGCAACTGACTGTGGCAAACAGTGGTTTATGCTGTCGACCAACTGTTTCATTGGGGATGACTTTGCAATAACTGATTTTACCCTAATGCTCTTTCCTTACTAGTAGGAAGTCTATAGGAGTTGCATGTTGGCCTTTCTTGTTGAACAGTGTGTTGGCCACCATCGAGCCATTTGCCAGACAGAAGCCTAGATCCAGTCAATCCTCATATCCTGTTGTGTGTGTCTGTCTGTCCTGATATGTGCATTCAGGTCTCCCATTACTAACATCAAATCATGGTGTACTGCTTTATCTAGTAGGTCCTGCAAGTGCTGCCTGAGTGTACTTTTTTCCTCACTATCACAACTCTGCTGTGGGGCAGAGGTTGACATTATACATACTACCCTATCCTTACATGAGAGTTTGACTGCCATGAGTCTGTTAATAATTCTGATGACATCTCTAGCTGTCTCCTAAAGCCTCTCCGGCATTGCAATTCCCACACCATTTCAAGTCTGTCCTTCTACTCCTGAGTGGGTTTGCTGAAGTGCCTTTCCATCTTGTCTCCTGGATATGGAGGATGTCTGGCCTCCTCCTTACCACTATGTCATCCACTTCCAAAGTGTCTCCTAAAATTGAACCTACACTGAAGGTAGCAATCCACAGCTCAGGTTTGGCCAGGTTGACTTGTTTTACATCCAGCTTTGCTCAACAGACCTGCCCCAGGTAACCCAAGCTGGGCAACTAGACACTGGGTGGCCAATAACTTATTTATCAAGGGCTGCTGGGCTTTATGGTGGGCACACACTGGCCAGTAGGGGATGAACAAACCCCTCCTACTGTTAGCATGTGTCCCTGGTTTAGGTCAAAGTAGGCTGGGTCCTTAACCCACTTATCACTGGCAAATATCCATGCCCATTTTTGGTGACATTAGTCAATGTGACCAAATCAACTAGTGCCAATTTCCACACCACTGAGTGGCTAGCTCTGGCACAGTTAGTTCATTTCAGACAAAAATGAGTATTTGGCTGTGCTGACTGCAACCACAATGGAGATTTACTGGGAGTATTTGCTTTTGTAAAATAAACATTCTTCAGGTTGCATAATATAAGGCAAGACATTTCACAAAGCAGTTAATGACAGGCTCTCTTCTGAGACTGTTGTATTTTGAGAAGTAAGGAAAATTTATTTTGCCCTAGAGAAAGACAGGCATCAGACTTAGCATACATAAAGTTATGGGGGGCAAGGGAGTGAAGGAGATACTGTCCTTCCTCAAGCAAATATACTTGTTCCTATTATTTTTATAATAATCAACTTATTTGAGTCATTAATTGCTTTGTTTCAGTGTTCTGGGGCATAACAACGTAGTGCTTCTTTAACCAACCTGAATCCAATTTATTACCGTATTTGTATTTAGTTTTTTGTCTGGGTTAGTCCCACTTAGGTTAAATCCTATTTTCATAAGTAGACCCAAGGTACTGTATGTGCTAACTACAGGAAATTTGACCAGAGCACAGGGGGAAATCCCCCCCCCCTTTAATTATTACTATTTTTTTATATATGCCAAGGATTTTTTACCTCTACCTAAGATACTTCCAATTAAGGCTGAAGGTTTAACAGTGAATGGAGTACAGCAATATAGTAGTAGGTGGGGTGAAACTAAGACACAGGGTCAGAGACAAAAAGGCTTTACTTTATAGCATGCAGTGCGTCAAGTATAAGAAAAATACTGTTAAGAACAAAACTTGTTTTACTTACTGTTAACTCTTTCCTTCATTTTCCCCTTTCCTAAATGTTCCCTCTAAACATTAATGACTTCAAGTAGGGCATATGCTTTGGGTCCCCTGGAAGTTTAACAAAGTCAAAAAAGTCTAAAACTTCCTGTTTTTCTTGTTCTTTCATATTTTACAAATGTAATTAATGCTTTGTATCCCAACATTTACTCATTTTCTGAGTTGCAAGTTTTCTTGTTAATCTCCATCTCCCAAATCCAGTCTCTGGTTCAATTCCAATGTACTCCTGGTTCTTCTAGTCAACTTTTGTGCTTTTTTCCATCCACCCTCAAGCATTTTCCTTTGGAAAATTGGAAAAGGTTCAACTGGCATACTCTCTCTATAGGCGTTATTAACAGAAGAATAAGAAGGAGAATCCCCTTCTGTTGGATAGCTGACCTATTGTTGGACAAGCTTTTGTATTTCCTTCTTAGCATGTTCTGTATCAAAACTGATTTTGACCCTCCAGGAAAAAGATATTCTGAAACTAGCTGGATACAGCAGTTTGAATCTCACAGCTTCATCTTGATATTCCCTGACTGCTGGAATAAATTTATTCCTCTTCTGCCTGGTGTACAGTGTGATCATTTTCCGCAAACACTCTACCATCTCTCAATTTTAGTACTTTTCCTCCTGACACAGTTTTGTCAGAATAAAATCTTTCTGCTGGTAAGATTACATCTTTACTATTAAAGGTCTGGCTTGCTTTCTACTGGCCAGGTAAGGAGCATACACATGATGTGCCCTTCCAGTTAACAACTCCTGCTGTGAAATACCATTTCAGTTGCTTATCTGTGCTTTCATAAAATGAATAGTCTGTTTCTTCCAGTTTCTCTGGTACAGTAGATCTCACGTTTTCCCTATGTGCTCAGTCTTCTAATTTTACTATTTTTTGAAATGTCTCTTCTTGAGCAGTCTCATACTCAGCCAACCTTTTCGTCATTTCATCTTGTGATTTTTGCTGTTTTGTCATTTCATCTGATTATCTATTTAAAGCTTCTTCCATTTTTCCAGCCTTTTTTTATTTGATTTGATACACTCCTTCAGAGGTTCATTTATTTTAGTCAGATCTTAGCACATTTGACTTCATTTTTCCTCTAGATTACTGGAAATCGTGTCATGCACCAAAGCTGGAGCTTGAATTGCTTTTTTGATGAACAGCTGCAGGATTTTTCCTAGTCAGTGATTTCTCCTCACCTTTTGTGATTGGTTTTCTTTTACTTTCTCTGAATTTCTTTTTTGCAGGCATCCAGGCAGTTCACTTACTAGCTAGTTAATAAAAGTTACCCAAAACAACAAATTCACTGGCTCTGTTTTCTGAGTTTCTGTTTTCACACCAGGAAAGCTGAAATGAAGCTGTTACTCAATGTGCAGCCATCTTGGAATTTAACCATGTGTCAAATCTTGATCAACATCTGATTGCTTGTTCCAGGATTTCTCTATACATTATGCTATGGTGCAGTAGTTAGTGTTGTTGCCTCACAGCAAAAGTTTCTCCGGTTTGATTCTCGGCTGGGGTGCCTTCTGTGCGGAGTCTGCATGTCCTCCCTGTGGTCACGTGGGTTTCGTACGGCTGCTCCGGTTTCCTCCCACATTCCAAAGACATGCAGTAGGTGGACTGAGTACTATAAACTGTCCATAGGTGAGAGTGTGTGTGTGTGAGTGAGTGAGTGGTGCAAATGAACTGCTGTGGCAGGGTTGCCACCCAGCCGTGTAAACCTTGGCTCAAAATGATTGTCACTGCTGAAGTGACACCCTGACCCCATGTGCAAAAATGGGAAAAGGGGTTGAGGATGGAATGAATGGATGGGTACTGTATATGTGGTGGAGCAAAAGGTAATTCTGAAGAGCAATAGTTACTTAAAGGTATGTTACATAAATGCCTTCATTACAAACATACTGTGAAAGTCTCAATTGTCAAACAGAGAAAATTGTCAAGACACGGCACACTTGGATTGACTTGTGATATTATTTTCTATTTCAGGATGCAAGTAATAGTCGAAAAGTATACATTAAACAGAACTAAATAAACGAATAGACAATATCAACATTTTAGTTAAAATTTGTTTACCATGTTGCACTATTTTCCCAGAGTGAACTGCATTATTTGGTATCAAAATAAAACATTAAAAGGAAAATATAGCTGGTTGTGATACACATAACTTATTCACCAGCTGAGTTTTCCTGGTATTGACTATGTCTTCAAAAGCTTTTTTTCTTCCACAACAAAGCAAATGCTGATCTTGTGCCGGCAGTATACTGATGCAGGTGGGATAATATTCACAAAATAACAGCACTGGTGTATACCATCTTCACATCATTGGGGTTACCATACTCTGTAAGGAGAACAGCAACTGTAGTAGAAAAAGCTCTCTCTCTCTCTCTATATATATATATATATATATATATATATATATATATACACATATACACACACACACACGTATATATATATATATATATATATATATATATATATATATATATAGAGAGAGAGAGAGAGAGACAAAAATAGAAATATCTATGTATAAATACATAAACATACTTACATGTACGTTTTTCATGTGTGTACGGTTGCACTTGGTATTGTCAAATGAGTTTAAGTCAATGCACTGAAAGTCAACTAAAATCCATTGAAGGACAATTCATCAAATGGAAAAAAGTGTCAGAACACGCAATTGACCCCCCCCCCCCCCACCACCACCACCACAACACCCAGGTTAAATCCTGTTTCTGGATTTCAATTTTAATCACTATCGCAAATGTCAACCAAAACTGCATTTTGAAATTGTTGATATAATAATATGCACATATATTTCATCAAAACAAAAATCATTGTTTCCTTTCATCAATTCCCATGTTTTCAATAAGTAGTATTGTCAGGAAGTGGCATTTAAGATGAGAGGGCATGTGAGTTATCATTGCTGGCAAGTATTTGAATATGTATTTGTCTGTGAAGGTGGTGTATTGAATAGTGTGTGTGTGTGTGTGTGTGTGTGTGTGTGTGTGTGTGTGTGTGTGTGTCTATGCTGATATAATTAATTTGCATGTATGTGTGTGAAGTTGTGCTGAAGTTTACGTATTTCATTGTTTGTCAAGGGCTAATACGTTTAAGTGTTAAGTATGTTAATGCCGACTGCCTGACAGTGAGTTTAGGGAATTTCCTCCTTTTCCACACTACTGCATGATGCCAAAGTAGTTATATAAAATGTAGAGAGATGCAGAAGTACATTCCAGACTACTTTATGATCTCAGGGTTACTATGTATAATTTACCAAGATGTGGGGAGTAAAGACCCAAACATGTGTAATGTAGGGCGACTTGATATATGCAAAAACACTTTTTTTGTAAGTTGTCATTTTATGTACAATAAACTGTGCTATTGATGTATTTGTATGACAAACTGGGATGGAATTAAAGGATGATTTTACAAACCCTTACATAATCACAAAAGAAGTAAATTTTGTTCATAGGTTCATAGGTTCATAGTTTAGTACTAAGCTAACTGCCCTTGCGAGCCATTTTAAACCTAGCCAATTATCCCTTGTGAGACTCAAACCCTGCACCTTGTGTCTGTAAGGCAAGCACCTTAGCCATTAAGGCACCCTCCCAACCCCGTCAAGTGTTCATTTTCTTTACAAAGTGAACTGTGGTATTTTTTTACCACACTTTAATTTTACTGAACATTCATTTTAATGAGCACTCATTTTCTTGGCAGAGGTAAGTGGACCAGTATTAGGTTAGGTGCTTATCACACCTCTCAACTGTACTGAATTCCTTGGTATTTCCTGGTTTTGGGCTCAAAATAAAGCGCTTTCACCCTTGTAGGGCTTCTTCAGAGTCGGTTTTCCACATTTAATCACAGCCATTAAATACACATACCAATTAGCAATGCAATCAGTAAATAATTGATAACAATAAATCCATCTTCCCATTCATCAAATTTTAACCCTTGCATTGCCATTAAACTAGTTTTACAAGTTTGTGCATCTGTAAACATCCAACTTGTCTTGTATTAGTAACTTAAACAAATTGTTTTAATATCAAAACCACAATGATGTACAAATGTAACAATACCAGTACTATTATATCTCAACTAAAACCATTATATATAAGTACAATGTTAAAAATAAACAAGCACAGTAAATAAAATAATTTTAAATGTATTGAAAAATCCATACATAAATGTAACCCTAATACAATTACACAGAAAGAATCAAAGAACTCTCTGATGTTTCTATATTTTAAATACAAGCAGCCTTGTGTTTCAAAATACATGGTAAAGATACGGTGCCATTAATGCCAGGTGCACTACTTGCATCTAGTCGCACCTGCCACATACATTCCCTGACCTCCAACAAGGTTTTATAATCCCCCCCAAAATCCTTTATATGTAATTTGTCTATAATAAAAAATAAAAATTTCTTAAAGTTTGTACAGTCTTTAGTATGATTATATAAAGAGTTAGTTGATTTCTTGTTTTTGATGTCCCTGTTGTGTTCTAGAATTCTTTGTCTCAATTTTCTTGTGGTCATACCTACATAAAAGGCTGGACAGGATAAACAAGTAGCCAAGTAAATGACCATTTTGGTATTACAATTACAATAACCAGGACTCTTCAACGTCCTCTTAAAATTCCCCACAGAAACATATGGGCCATTGCTGATATATTTGCATGCTTTGCAATTACCACATTTGGCCATCTTAGGAGGCCTTTGACCAGTGGGCGTAGGTATTCTCTCTAAATGTTCTTTAATATTTAAACCCCTGCTGTTGATGAAAAGGGGGAACTTCCCTAATGTATCTTGCATATCAATGGGAAGTATACTTGCCCATGTCCATTGGATGATGTTTTTGACTTCAGTGGCCATAGGATTGTATTGTAACACCATACCAATTGGAATATTCCTCACTTTCTGTTTGTTGACATTGTTGTTATCTGCATCCCTTTGATATTCTGCCAGAATAGGCCTAAAATCTGTGGGCCGCCTTCTAATAATGTCTTGTTGAACTATGGTTAGTACATCCCTAGGGTAACCCCTTTGGGCAAACATATTAATTAATACCTCCAGTTCTTCCAAAAATCTGATGTCCTCACAATACGTGACACCCTAATTATCTGGCCTTTGGCCACGTTTTTCTTGACATAGTAGGGGTGGCAACTATCATAGTGTAAACATAGGTTACTATACGTTTTCTTCCTGAATAAACTGGATTCTAGCTTCCCATCTTTGATGTATAATCGTAGGTCAAGGTAGTCAATGGTATTTCTATCTGCCTTATTAGTGAATTTTAAGAATGTTGTTGTGTTGTTTAAACAACTTATAAACTCATCTAGCTCTTCTCAAGTGCCTTTCCATAGGAACAAGATGTCGTCCAAAAATCTCAGATAAATAATCATCCTAGATCTGTACACAGATGTCAATACATACTGTTCTTCCCACTCGGCCAGCACTAAGTTGGCATAAATGGGCACGCATTTTGTGCCCATAGCCACCCCGGTAGATTGTCTATATAGTTCTCCTTCAAACCCAATATAGTTGCTTTCCAACACAATCCGCATCAAATCAACCACTAAACCTCTCTTCACCTGGTGCATGTCGCTGTGCTTATCTAAGCTTCTAGCAAACCAATCTAATCCAATATCGTGGGGAATCACTGAAAACAAGTTAATTATGTCAACAGTTACAAACCAGAATTCCCCTAGATGTATATCAAACAAAGTTCTAAGGCAATCCAAACAGTGCCATGAGTCTTTTAATATGTGTGGCATATTATCTAGGATCTTCTTGTTCATAATGTCTACAAATGCTGCTAAAGGTTCCGTTTTTGATCCCCTAGCCGCCACTATCGGTCTAAAAGGTGGATTGGTGATATCTTTGTGAATTTTGGGAATTCCAAATAAACTGGGTATAACCGGATGTTCCACTAGCATGTAATTGTACTCATCAAAGTTGATTATTCCTTCAAAAAGGAACTCATACAGTTGCAAGTCAATCTTTGTGTATGCCTTCTGGACTTCAAATTTGGAAACTAATTCATAAGTGTTAGAATCACATGTAATACTCTGCATATTCCAAGAATAATCAGAATTCGTCATGATGACTACCCCTCCACCTTTATCTGGTTTCAAAACCCTGTAGTCACTATTAGACGAAAGTTCTTTTAAGCAGAATATTTCAGCAGGTGTTAAATTTCCGTTCTCCATGGGTAGCTTTTTGTCAATCAGTCTCCTAATCTGAGTAGTACAAAGACGTTCAAATGCCAAAATCAAAGGGTTGCATGGTGGTATGAATACACTGCTTCTTTTAAGTGTAAATATTTGTGCCTCTCTATCAATATGGTGTTTGTTGCCAAAAAACAACTTTAAATTTAATTGCCTAGTATACAACTTCAAATTGATAAGCAATTTACTAATATCATACTTGAAGTTAGGGACAAATGAGAAACCCTTTTTCATTAAACTTAGGTGACTTTCAGATATCTCCAAATCTGAATAGTTGTAAATGTGGAAATATTTATCCCCCATTATAGTGGGGCCCATATTGATGTTGGTCTCCAAAAATTGAGTCAAATTAATAGCTACTAAATCAGAAACAATATCTTCTGGTACATCAATATCAAATGTCAGGCCATTCTCAGTATTAGTGGTGGGGTCAAAAACCTTCATCAATTGTGTTTGTGTCACCTGTGCCGCCAATTGTTGCTGTTGAAATTGTTCCTCCTCTGACCCCCACTCCTCCAGTTGTTTCCTCACTGGAACCCCTGTCTTTGGGGCATTCTCTGATCCAACTGCTCCGGTGGGTGGCCCCGATTTCTTAATCGGTCCGAGCGTCTCAATGGAGGTTGATTCTCTAAAAAAACTTCTTCTTCCTCAATATCAGTAAGCATCCCTTCAGTGATCCCCACCTCAGTTTGAATTGTATCACTCCTTGTACCCCCTTCTATTTGATTTTCTCTTGTATTAGGTGAAGGATAAGCTCTTTTTTCTTTATATTCATTAGTGTCCCTTAAAATCTTTTTTTGTTTTCTCTCCATACTAACCTTTACAAACTTCTCTAGGTCAACTGTAATCCTCTCAAACCTGTGTCTGTTGCTTTCGAAAAGTAAATCATTCATGATACTTTGTTTAAGTATAAGTAATTAATTCTTTAAGTTGTTTAGTCTACTTATATTGTCCCTAATAATTATTCTCATCAAGTCAAATCCAGTTATATCAAATAATTATAGCATGTTGTGATATGCCTCTGAATCAGCCTCAATTCCCATTGGTATTTTAAATACCCTGAGACCTCTAGGAACTTGGTTCAATTCAATAGACCTTTCTAAAAAAACAGTGTCCATCTGTAGTGATTTGTATTTCCTAGCTAATTTTTCAAATTTCAATAACTGGGAGTTGAGTGCTCCCAGGTCAGAATTCTGAAGCCTAGATGTTGTGTCACCCAAAACAGGGGGTATCAAGAAGTTCTCTATATCAAATAGTGGCCTTCCTGATGTAGTATTAGTATTATCTACCCCTCTTATTCTATTAGGGTTCAAGTTGTTGTTAACCACACTCCAAGTGTTATTCCTTTCCACTCTCAATGCAGTAGAATTAAGCTGTCTTTCTGTGGAAGTCCCTGGTGGTGTATGCATGGTAAAAAGTTGAACCTGTGAATCAGTTACACTGTCATTCTTATCATTACTTTTATTAGCTTGTAATAGCGTAATAATTTGTCTAGTCAGTTCTAGGTATTGGATCATAAGTTCCATTGTAAAAAATAGAACCTTTGCAAATGTAGATAGTGTGTTTAAATTAAATTTAATCCCTTGATGTCAAATGTCTAGTATGACAATGGATATAGAAACCACTTATAAAAGATAGGTTTAGGTAAATTATTACCAGTCTACCACCTTTACTCTAGCAAAAAAGCCCTTGGCTATATGCGTAATCGTAAAATAATATAGTACAAAATAAGATAAACTTATAAAGTTAAATAGTATAAAGAATGCAAATAAAATTAAAATAAAAAAGTAATAAAAACGTGATGTAATATTTTGCATGTATTAAACACGCCCTAAACAAGGACTGTGCAACAAAGGGGGGTACTACGTCTTGTATCAATTAAAAAGCATTGTGCAATCATTCAACCCCTTCGTCAATGTTCAAAAAAATATGAATATAAAACAAAACAAACAAAAACCGTAACAATGTACCCTCGTAGTAATAAGTAAGTACAGAGAAACAAGTCTCAGTACAATAAGTAACAAGTTTAGAAAACAATAGACATTACTACTCAATAACGTTTATAAATAGGCAACACTGCCTCATAAAGTACGTTAAATAGCATTGAATAGCAACAAAAAATGTCACCTTATAAAATCCAACCATAGCACACTACCTTCCAAGAATGTCCAAATGTTCGCCAAAGAAGAAAATACCACAATTCTTTGTTGTTGAGAAAAGCGTGCTGACTTGCTTCAAAACACCTTTGTCTTCCTGACCAAGGTACAAAAACAGGTATGACACCCTGGTTCCTATCAAGACAGTGTTCCTGTGCACCGAAGCTTGTAGCCATGAGAAAAAACTGCTGAATAATCCCCTGGTAAATCACACAACTGGCGATTAAAATTATTGCTTTAACTCAAACCTTTTGTCCGTCACAGATGCACAGGAAACACCCACTAGTTACTAGTTAAGGTAAAAATAGCACAATTCTTTGTTGTTAAAAAAGGAAAGCATGCTGGTTTGCTTCAAAGCCTTAGTCTTCCTGACCAAGGAAAAGAACAAGTATGACACACTAATTCCTTTTGAGACAGTTTTCCTGTACACCGGAGCTTTAACCACAAAAAAAACTGCTAAATTGACTCCAAGTAACCCACACAACAAGCGGATAACTTTTTACCATGCATACACCACCAGGGACTTCCACAGAAAGACAGCTTAATTCTACTGCATCGAGAGTGGAAATGAATAACACTTGGAGTGTGGTTAACAACAACTTGAACCCTAATAGAATAAGAGGGGTAGATAATACTAATACTACATCAGGAAGGCCACTATTTGATATAGAGAACTTCTTGATACCCCCTGTTTTGGGTGACACAACATCTAGGCTTCAGAATCCTGACCTGGGAACACTCAACTCCCAGTTATTGAAATTTGAAAAATTAGCTAGGAAATACAAATCACTACAGATGGACAATGTTTTTTAGAAAGGTCTATTGAATTGAACCAAGTTCCTAGAGGTCTCAGGGTATTTAAAATACCAATGGGAATTGAGGCCGATTCAGAGGCATATCACAGCATGCTAGAATTATTTGATAGAACTGGATTTGACTTGATGAGAATAATTATTAGGGACAATATAAGTAGACTGAACAACTTAAAGAATGAATTACTTACACTTAAACAAAGTATCATGAAGGATTTACTTTTCGAAAGCAGCAGACACAGGTTTGAGAGGATTACAATTGACCTTGAGAAGTTTGTAAAGGTTAGTATGTAGAGAAAACAAAAAAAGATTTTAAGGGACACTAATGAATATAAAGAAAAAAGAGCTTACCCTTCACCTAATACAAGAGAAAATCAAATAGAAGGGGGTACAAGGAGGAATACAATTCAAACTGAGGTGGGGATCACCATATTGATAGAGAGCCACAGATGTTTACACTTAAAAGAAGCAGTGTATTTATACCACCATGCAACCCTTTGATTTCGATATATGGGCCCCACTATAATGGGGAATAAATCTTTCCATATTTACAACTATTCGGATTTGGAGATATCTGAAAGTCACCTAAGTTTAATGAAAAAGGGTTTTTCATTTGTCCCAAACTTCAAGTATGATATTAGTAAATTGCTTATCAATTTGAAGTTGTATACTAGGCAATTAAATTTAAAGTTGTTTTTTGGCAACAAACACCATATTGATAGAGAGGCACAAATATTTACATTTAAAAGAAACAGTGTATTTATACCACCATGCAACCCTTTGATTTTGGCATTTGAACGTCTTTGTACTACTCAGATTAGGAGACTGATTGACAAAAAGCTACCCATGGAGAACGGAAATTTAACACCTGCTGAAATATTCTGCTTAAAAGAACTTTCGTCTAATAGTGACTACAGGGTTATGAAACCAGATAACGGGGGAGGGGTCGTCATCATGACGAATTCTGATTATTCTTGGAATATGCAGAGTATTACACGTGATTCTAACACTTATGAATTAGTTTCCAAATTTGAAGTCCAGAAGGCATACACAAAGATTGACTGGCAACTGTATGAGTTCCTTTGTGAAGGAATAATCAACTATGATGAGTACAATTACATGCTAGTGGAACATCCGGTTATACCCAGTTTATTCGGAATTCCCAAAATTCACAAAGATATCACCAATCCACCTTTTAGACCGATAGTGGCGGCTAGGGGATCAAAAACAGAACCTTTGGCAGCATTTGTAGACATTATGAACAAGAAGATTCTAGATAATGTGCCACACATATTAAAAGACTCATGGCACTGTTTGGATTGCCTTAGAACTTTGTTTGATATACATCTAGGGGAATTCTGGTTTGTAACTGTTGAGATAATTAACTTGTTTTCAGTGATTCCCCACGATATTGGATTAGATTGGTTTGCTAGAAGCTTAGATAAGCACAGCGACATGCACCAGGTGAAGAGAGGTTTAGTGGTTGACTTGATGCGGATTGTGTTGGAAAACAACTATATTGGGTTTGAAGGAGAACTATATAGACAATCTACTGGGGTGGCTATGGGCGCAAAATGCACTATGCCAACTTAGTACTGGCCGAGTGGGAAGAACAGTATGCATTGACATCTGTGTACAGATCTAGGATGATTATTTATCTGAGATTTTTGGACGACATCTTGTTCCTATGGAAAGGCACTCGAGAAGAGCTAGATGAGTTTATAAGTTATTTAAACAACACAACAACATTCTTGAAATTCACTAATAAGGATTTTGGGGGGGATTATAAAACCTTGTTGGAGGTCAGGGAATGTATTTGGCACGTGCGACTAGATGCAAGTAGTGCACCTGGCATTTATGACACCCTATCTTTAGCATGTATTTTGAAACACAAGGCTGCTTGTATTTAAAATATAGAAAATTCAGAGAGTTCTTTGATTCTTTCTGTGTAATTATATTAGGGTTACCTTTATGTATGGATTTTTCAATACATTTAAAATTATTTTATTTACTGTGCTTGTTTATTTTTAACATCGTACTTATATATAACGGTTTTAGTTGAGATATAATAGTACTGGTATTTTTACATTTGTACATCATTGTGGTTTTGATATTAAAACAATTTGTTTAAGTTACTAATACTAGACAAGTTGGATGTTTACAGATACACAAACTTGTAAAACTAGCTTAATGGCAATGCAAGGGTTAAAATTTGATGAATGGGAAGATGGATTTATTGTTATCAATTATTTACTGATTGCATTGCTAACTGGTATGTGTATTTAATGGCTGTGATTAAATGTGAAAAACTGACTCTAAAAAAGCCCTACAAGGGTGAAAGCGCTAAGTCGGTTCTATGTTAAACTTTAAATAAAATCTTGGTGATTTACTTTGGTATAACCAGTGTTTTTTTACTTTTTATTAGTTTTTTTTTTTTTTTTTGTTGGATCTTACTAAGTTGAATTGACGTTACTTCCACTCGTTTACTTTTCTAAAAACCAGGCTATTGTAACAAGGCTAAATAAGGCTTACTCAATGTCAGCAAACAATATGAAAGGGGGAGATGAAAAAGATGTTTAAGGCAGGGAGGGGTTGCAAAAAGAGGAAAGACAAGGAGAGGAGACATTTTGCTGCCATGGAAACAGTAAACTTTACAGTTTGTAACATCATAATTCGCCTTAACATTTATGACCAGTGTAAATAAACTTACAGGGAGTTCAGTATTGAAAACAGGAGAATACAAGGCTTCTCTTTCTATTATATGCTAAAATCATAATTTGCCTTCGAGCATTATTAATTCGAGCAATGAAAGGAAGGTAACATTTAGTGTATACAAGTTAAAGAACTATTTAGATCAGGAAGTCAGAGCTCTGCTTTTCGAATTTCAGATTTGCATAAGTTCAGAATCACTGAAGAATATCAATGAATGTACTGAACAGTGTGAAAGGTTTAAATTGTAATGTTTCATTACATTTTTGGCTGCAGTATTGTGTACATACTGATGTTATGTTTTATGCTGTCTCCATTAATTGTGATGGTTAAGAACATTTGTCCTGCTGTTTTTTCCTACTGTGAACACTGTACATGCGTGTTTTATTGATGTTTCCCGATATACCTCTCAACCAATCATGGACAAATCTCAACAAAATCAGGGAGGGACACTTTTAAAATATTATGACAGCACAGGAGAATGTGCAGAAAAATGCATTTTCTGAAGTAAAAGTCTGTAATTGTAATTATTGTCATTATGTATTAACTGTATTATAATTCATCACTCGCCTTCGGTCAGAGAATGTACACAAAGTGTTCAATGCCAGGTGGTGTAGTTCTTTATTGAACTACATTACCCAGAAGGCATGGTGACACCACTGAAGAAGCTGGTGCATTGTGGTAGATCAGGCAGTACGGAGTGGGAGACACCACAGTAAGAGGGAAGTAGCTGTTAGTGACTGTCTGGTACAGTATCATCATGTCTTACAGCTTCAAAATTGGACCGTCTATCCTAAATAGTGATCTTTCTTGTCTGGCGTCCAAATGTTACTGGATGATACTTTCGGGAGCGGATTACCTTCACTATTGTTATGGATGGGTGAGTGAAGTGCGTTAGCCTTGAGACCCTCACTCCTTAACTCCAGCTGTACCCCAAAGGGCTTTATGAAAGTACATACTCCAGTATGAGGGGTGCCCAAGTGCCTTCCACGTCTAGCAGGTATTGTAAGTTAAGGCAAACCCATGTCCTTAGTAATAAATGTTTTGCATTTTGATTGAATCACTTATGCAGTCAGAATTACTTCTACATTTTCTGCTGTTCTGTTTTAGTTTTCCTTGCTATATCATGATTTTAGTATACCATCACAGAAGTACACTTTTTTACATTCTATACTTTGAATGGCTATTAAACTCAAATTATTTTTCGTGTCTAGTGAACTACATCTTAAATCTGTATGTTTATGACTGTATCTGTGTTCATTGTCTAGTGAACTACATCTGTATATTTATTTATTAATTTATTTAATTTACATTTGTTTACCAGGAAAGTCCAACTCGGAATGGAGCCAATTTTCAGCAGAGGCCTGGGGAGGAATGCTCCAGACACATGTCTTTGTAACATGGGAAGAAACTGGAGAACCCAGAGGAAACCCACACGAACGCAGGAAGGACATGCAGACTCCACACAGATGGCACTCCAACCGAGAATTGAACCAGAGATCCTCTTGCTGTGAGGCAACAATGTTACAGCTGCAACACTGCACCTGTATATGACTGTATATTTCTGACCACTGTGTATTTGTCTATCATTTTTGCATGACTGTATTGTTGTTGGAGCTTGTCTCTGAGTCTTCACTGAAAATGGGCCACAAGCTCAGCTGGACCAAACTGGTTAACAAATGTCAAATAAATAAATAAATAAAGTAGGCATGGAGCTTTAATAGCATCATGTTGTCTAGTGTGCAAGAACACATGAACTGACTGTATGTCACTGTGGATGGCATTACCCTGAAGTGGTATTACTACTGCCCTGCAGGTTCATGTCTCACCTTATAAAATGCATTTAAAGCAATAGTTTAATCCACTGGATTTTATAAGATACTTTTAACTGGTCTTGATTCTGTATGAGAGAGGTTGTGCAGTGTGTGTGTGTGCAGTGTGTGTGTGTGTGTGCGTGCATGCACCTAACTGACCCACTTCAAATACTGCTGCTTCATTGTTCCTTTTTATTTATAAAAGTATTGCAAGATCATTCTTGTGGAAAAGGAAAATAAATACACACAGGTATTTCAAATGTCTACCACAGAGTTTCCATCAACAATAACGATATTACCATTTTGATGTAAACAATTCATTCTTCTACACCAGCCGCTGCATTATTGCAATCTGTATTGAAAGCAGACGTGTGTTTTTTTTGTGTTTTCGCCTCAAAATTAATAACTCAGCTAGTGTTGCATTTGGCATTGCTACTAAAGGTTGAGCTGGTTCATAACTTTAGTGCCTTATACATGGAAATAACTCAGATAGGTTTGGCTTTGTGTCTTTTGCCGAATCTTTTAGTTTTATACAAGTTCAAAGTCTGATACAAGTTCAAATACTAATATAAATAAAACACTATTGTTCTGGTAATATTTTGTGTTTAATATTCTGTCCGTTCTTTAATTTGAGTTTTTATGTCGGTATCCCACAATTCCATCAGGGTGGGTGGGGTTACACACTCATGTATGCAAATTATTTGTTAATCAGCGTCCAGATTTTTGGCCAGTTGTACCTACTTTTCATGGGCCTTTATCCAGATTTTTTATGTTTCCAGGTTGAGAGGTATGATGCTTGTGTATTTGGCTGCTTGTGGGTTAGGGTTAGAGTAAGGGCTAGGTAAGGGGTTAGTTTTAGTGTTGTGTGTGTGTTTTTCCATGTCAAGTGTGTCCAAGTGTCTTGTGGAAGGCACTGTTAGGGAAAGGGGTTTTGGAAGGTAAAATGCAAGGTTAGGGACAGAGATAGGGTAATGTTAGCACACATGAGTAAGGTGGCGTAGAGGGAGAAGCCTTTTCCTAGCACTACCATTACTCAGACAAATTATATCTGATGGTATCATCAGTTTTTTTTTTTTTGGGGGGGGGGGTTGTAAGTTTTATTTACTTTTAATGTTTTCATTTAATCTGATCATAAAAGGAGACTGGTTATCTTTTCTAAATGAGTTTAATGTGGGGTGTGCGTGATTTGTGCCTTTTTTTTTTCTTTTGGCATTGTGTGTTTGGAATTCCTAGTAGTAAGGATTTGTTAGTGTTGGTGTCTTTTTTTTTTGTTATTGCCATTTTAGCTGTATGGAATTTTCTGCATCAGGATTAGTGACTATATTCAGAACCATATATACAAGCCTAAATATGTGATAGTTAGTTGAAAGCCCATTTGGCTGAATTCTAGATCATGGAATCCAAATGGTTGAAAGTCCATTTGGCTGAAGGCCCATTTAGCAGAACTTCCAACTGACTAAAACAACACCCAATGGGCAAAGATTTCAAAAAGCACTTTTTTTTTTTTTGGAGATGGAAAAGGGCCTCCACACCTTCCACACTTCTCTTACCTAAATATGCTAACTCCATGGTCACACCAATGTAGAAAAAAATATTTCACTGTAACTGCATAAAAAGAAACCACAGCAATATGGATAATATGTACATAACATTGATCACTAGATAAAACTTCTTCATGCATGGCTACATGTCTCTGGCATTACAAAACTGTGTGTGTCTATGCAACATTTGACTAAACAGACTTTCATCTAAATGAGAATTCAACTAAATGGCCTTTCAGCTATTTGAACTCAGTCATGTGAGATTCAACAAAATCCCACTGAGCCAAATGTCATGATTTAGTATTTTATATATATATATATATATATATATATATATATATATATATATATATATATATATATGCCTTACAAACAGAATGATACCTTTTCAGAAGTCACAAAATCATCTATGCAAAATATAACATTTTTCTGGTATACTTTTAATCATAGCCATATGAATAGTCCCTTTCTCCTTATCATATAAGTCTTCAGACAGTAATAAACAGTTACAGTATATCTGCATATCTTGTTGAAAGATGATGAAAATTCTGTGTGGATTAAAAAACTAAGAGTGTGTGCCCCTCCAGGACACCACTCATCATACTGAGCTAATATACAGTAGGAAACCAGTGAGGAAGTTATCTATGAAAATGAACCAAAGAATAATCTACAAATAATGTGCATGCAAGGAGAACTAGAAACTTAGGGTTTGGAAGATGGGGGGGGGGGGTGAAGGAAATCAGAAAGTAATTAGGTTGTAGTGCCTCTTAGTCTGGGATCTGCCAAAAAATACATAAACACTCCTCACCCCAACTTTCATGGCAATTGTAGACATCAGAAGATAAGTTTGCTAAATCAGAAAACTATCAACAAATTAAGCCTGCTAAAAATCATCAAAAGAGATTCCATAGTCTGATAAGAGCATAGAGACAGTATAGTTCTGTTAGTGAACTTACCATAATAGTAGAAGCTCTAACAGATCACTTTTGCAGTAGCCTACACTATTAGGGTTAATATCCTGCAAAGGATATGACCAACCCCTAAGCATTTCAAAGCTTAAGGACATCCTCCATATACCCTAACTGCCAGAAGCTTAAGCAGCGCTCCACGTAAAAGGCAGTTGGAGGGCCAAAATCTTCAAGGTGTGCTTGCCCATAAGAAGGAAGGCTATAGCCCTGAAAGAAAATGCTAAGAAATAGTCAATAACATAAACTAATGTAACTACATACACAAGTGTAAATACATCCACACCCTGGCAAAACAACAAAAACAAATAAGGGGAAGGAGGGAGAGGATGGCTATTGCAACTGTTTATCAATTAGATCATGTATTGCTATGCTAAGTTTACTTATACATCTGTACCATGTTCAACATTAAATCACTTTTGCAGTAGCCTAAGCTATTAGGGTAGATTACCATAGCTTAGAAAAATAAAGGGATGACGAAATGTTTAAGAATCCAAGAGCCCTTGGAGAATGGACCTAGTAAAGCCTGTTCTGTTCCTGGAAAAGGAATCTGGTTTGTAATGCTTTGTAACAGTATGTACAGAGGGCCAAGGTGCTGCCTTTAGAATACTTCTAGAGTCCACTCCTTTCAAAAAAAGCCATAGAAGAAGCCAAAGCCTCATCCTGCCTGAAAGGGGCTTGTTATGGAGAAACTACCAAAATAAATAGCTTGAAACAGCCATCTTTTCTACTTGCACATGTATGATTTCCTAAAAACAGCTTTTTTAATCTTCCCTTATACCCGGACACATACTCAGAAGGAGGTGCCTAAAAGGTAGAAAAATACTATCATCCACAAAAAAAAAAATTCTATCATCATGACAGTCAACTGTAATTGTTTCAGGTTGAAGTTTAATGCAAGTATATACAGTTTGTATGGAAATCTGTGGTAACTGCCCTTGGCCAGTTTAAAAAGAAGGGAGAACCACTGTTGCCTCAGCCAAAAGGGAGTCAATACCACAATCTTTGGAGAGTCACTCTGCATCTTTAGAAGAACCATGGATATGACTGGAAGGGGTAGACAGGCATAGAGGAAACATACAATAAGGTTGACTTCCTCCAAGAAAGAAAAGCAGATTGATGTGGAATAAGCAATTTGAAATTCATCCCCAATTAAATAGTCATCTCATAGCATAAACTACTACTTGCCACAATCAACTGCAAGCAGTGATCAGAAAAGGCCTCAAGGTCAAACACTAGGCCGATGACCTCGAAGATGACTGGGAGGAAAGCACAAGGGTTCAACGAAATACTAAGGGTTCTAACACCTCAGGAAGAAGGGGAAATAGGTAGAGCTGAAGAAGAATTTCAGCACCTTAAAACAGCATGTTTGAGGAGGACACAGATATGCAGCCAAGCCAAGTATGGAAATAGGGTTCATAAGGAAAGCTGGTTGTGGAATGCAGAAGTCAAGGAAGTCATCAAAAGAAAGGAGTTGTGCAGGAACAGTAGGAAATAGAAAAGATGGACTATACTAAAAAGGAATACAGGTTGGCTAACAAAAATTAAGGAGTTGCACTAGCAAAGAACTAGGCATCAGAAGGATCCTATCACTTTCTGGAAAGTGACTCAGCAGACAGCACACAGACACTCCATAAGGATGCAAGACAAAGACAGAAAAGTATAACAGATTCATCAGACAGCCTTCATAAGGGATGCCAACAACAATCTTTTCACCAATCCACAGGAAATCAAAGGCAGATGAGAGAAGTACTTTCAGCAGTTTCTGAATGAAGAAAACGTCATAGAAGCTGTACTGGCACACACACAGCCTAAGATGAAAAAAAGAAGAGGAGCCCACTCTAGAAGAAGTAAGAACAGCACTAAGGAAAATGAAGTCAGGGAAACCAGGATGTTCAGATTAGGACACAGCAGATATGATCAATACAGTACGTGAGTTGGTCTTCCAGGATGGATGCACAATGATCAAAAACTTATCTTTAGCTCTCCCAGTGTAAAAACAGAAACTGATAAACAACAGCCAGTGATATTGTCAGCCTGAGCAAAATTTAGTTACTGGCTAATAGCCACAATGCCTGGAAACCAGCAAAGAAATTAAGAGAGCTTGAAAGAAAATCAGCTCGAAAAGGTGAAGAGAAAACCCTGACTGCAAAGAATCATGCAGCTGTTCAGCAAAAGGCAGTTCAAGCTCTAGCTTTGATGCAAGATATAGCTTTCAGTATTCTAGAGGAAAAGGTAAGTCAAATATTGTCACTGCTGATGAAAATAAACAAAATACTGAAGGAGTACATCAACTCAAATAACAAATGGCAGGAAAAAATGGAAGAAGCTTTGAACAGATATTCAGATGAGTTGATAAAATTGCAAAAGTCAGATGTCAAAATGAAAAAAAAGCTGACTGATTATGAGACTGCTCAAGAAAGATCATTAGCACTATCATCATCAATTGCCTTTTCCCATTTTCTACATGGAGTGGAGTGCCATGTCAACTACCGTTAGCTCTCTCTCTCTATATTCAGTGCCACTCTGCTGCCTTCTTTGACATTCAAGGCTGATTGTCACAGGTCTTCTCTCACACAATCCATCCACCTCTTTGCCAGATGTCCTTATTTCATATGCCCAAACGACAGTAATTGTTCTCTTTGAGCTTTTCTGCAATTGGAGCTACTTTGGCTTCTGCTCATATGTCCTCAATTCTTCTTCTGTCACACCTACCACCTAGTAGAACCGGTTGCACCACTGTTTTATACACCTTACTTTTCAGCTTCTTTGGCATTCTTTTGTCATACACTATATCTGACACACTGTGCCAGTTGGCCACAGCCCCTCTGACAGTAGCTTTGACCTCTTCATTCAGACTTCCCTTCTCCTCAACCACCACTTCCAGATACTTGAAACTGTTAACCTGTTCCACTGTTTTCCCTTCTATCTCAATTATCGCCTTCTAAAGTCCACCATTTGCTGACATTACAACAGTCTTACCTATACTCAGTTTCATTCCATGTGTCTTCAGTTTTGGATTTTATTCCCCTATCTTTTGGAAAAGATATTTTAAAAACATAGTATAATTACAGGATGCAGCAGGTACAGAAAATCAGAAATTTTCTGCCGTACCACAAAAAGAAGAAAGAACAGACTATGTTAATTTTATAAAGGCACAAAAAAACAACTGGACTGGTATTCCACAGCAGGAACTGTTAATTGAATGGACACACTGTGAGTATGCTCCAAATCTGCCCATGAGAAAGCAGGCAAGACTTTATTAGTAAAGATGCAAACCTGCCAGCAGAATAAGTTGTTCCCGACAAAACTGTGGCAAAAGGGTAAAGTATTAAAAGTTGGAGACAGCTGAGTGTGGAAAATGACTATTCACTGTACACCAGGTAGAACAGAAACAAATTTATTCCAAGAATCAGGGAATGTCAAGAGGCAAGTGTGAGATTCAAGCTACTGTATCCAATGGTCTTCAAAACATTTTCTCCTGGCGGATCAAAGTCATTTTTGGATGCAGAACAGACTAAGGGGGAAATACAAAAGCTTGTCCAACAAAAAGAGAGGCAACAAGCAGAGGGGGATCCTGCTTCTCATTCTTCTGAGAGTAAAGTGGATAGATTTTGGCAGTGAAACCTTTTTCACTGTTCGAAAGGAAAAAGCTTGACAGACAGAAGAATACATAGAAATTGACCAGAAGAATTGGGAGTACCTTGGAACTGAACTTGAGAGATGGAGGTGACCAGAAAGAAGACCAGCAATATGGAAATTAGTGAATTAATGTAAGACAAAAAAGCAACAATTGCATTTGTGAAATATGGCTGTATAAGAATAAATGGAAAAAGTGTCCTTTTGACTTTGTTAAACATGTGGAGAACTGAAAAGTATTTGCCTCACTTCATGTCATAAATGTTTGGAAGGACTCTGAAGGGAGGGCAAGAAGAAGGAAAAAGGTAACTGTAAGTAAAACAATTTCTGCTCTTAAAAGTACTTTTCACAATATAAATTGTGTATTTTACAGTAAAGTACTGTTAGTTGCTCTTGTAAATGATAAATTTACTAAAGTAAACAGGTGCCCTTTTTTCTTCCTCTTCTCTTTCTTTTTTTTTTTTTTTTTTGGTTTTAAGAAATGTAGGCATTACAATAAAAAAAACAGAAGAAAAGATAAGCAAAAGCATGTTTAAGTTAATAGCCTGTAATCAGGAGTTGCTGAGGTGGGGACATGATGTAAAAGTACACAGATCATGATATATGTACAGCTGATATGTTTTCTCTTACTTTTACAAATGTAAATGTTTGGATTAAGACACTTGGCTTAATATAATAATAAATATTAAATGGAAACAAGTAAATATAAACACACTGAATATAATGACAGTTTTCCATTAGTAAGAGATGTTTCAGCTTGACTCTCAGGCTGCAACAGAGGACTATATTTTTCTTTTTTCTCTCATGTTTCCATGGATGCAAGCTAATAACAGGGCAGTAAAATAGAGAACATTGTTTTTTTCAGGGCTACAAGTCAATGATTTCTAAAAGCATGCAAGCCATTTTCACATCTGGGGGGATAAATATAAAAAAGAACAGACACCAGTTAGTGTAAGTAAAAGCACAGGCAATAATGTGCGTCTTAGCATGGATAATTTAATTTCAGGTTAGTTAGGGCCTTAGTTAGCAGCTGTACATTTGGCACAAATTTTCCTATTAGAAGGGTTAAACTTCATTATTTGAAGATGTGCACAGTTACAGGAGCAGCAGAGTACAAAGCAGATAGCATTGTCACCTCACAGAAAGAGGTTCACTGGTTCACTTCCTGGCTGGAGTGTCTTCTGCATGGAGTCTGCAGAACCTTCCTATGTTCATGGTGGTTCCCTCTCACATTTGTAGAAATGTACTAGGTGGATTGGACACTCTTAAGTTGGTCACAGTAGTGACTATGCATGTGAATGTGTGGTATGGGAGAAATACTGAGGCACAGCTAGCCAACTAGTAGGGTAAAGTGCTTCCCTATTAAATAAGCAAATGTTCAATGTTTCAAACGTCGCATTATCGGCAGTTAAATGTTGAATACTCCAAATCCCGAACAAACGGAACAGCGATTTTTTTCCTAGGGAAAAAAATCGCTGGTCTGCAACAACAACAAAAAAAAAGCTCAAATACAAAACAAAGTGGGGGGCTTCGCCGTCCACATGCCCACCACCTTCCTTCTTAAATATACCAACTCCGAGATCGCACCACAATGGAGGAAACGGCAAAGTCCCGAAAATGGCCCTGTGATTTTTTTCCCTAGGAAAAAAAATCGTTCTGTTTATTCGGGATTTGGCCTTTTCGACATTTAGCTGTCGGCAAAGTGACATTCGAAACATTGAACATGAGCTTAAATAATAGGGAACCTGTAAAGCTTGGGTCTAGATGATTGTCACCGTTGAAGTGACACCCCAACCCCATGTGCAAAAATGGGAAAAAGGGGTTGTAGATGGATGGATGATGGATGGCTATACAGAGTTATGCATGTTTCTACCAATTTAATAGGTTATGGGAATCTGTTAAGTTTTTTGACTGAGGGTTTTATTAAAACAGAAAGTCATGTAAAATAACATAGGTTCCAGTGTTGCTGATAAGAAACGTTGTATAAAGGATTAACCTACCAAGCATTAATGGATGAATGTATCACAAAAGCTGGAAATAGAAAACTGCCATATATAATAAGTGGGAATAATAAAGGAAAGAATACTTAATTATATTTAGAAATGCAGAGTACAAATAGCATTGCTACAGGAGAACCATTTGGAAAGAACAGAGCATGAGAATTTGATAAAGAAAGGACTTCAGAATGGATATTCTGCGGAATATCAGGGACAAATGAAAAAGAGGAGTACTTACATTAATTGCTAGAGAAGCTCCAGCTGTGATAAAAGAGGGAAAAAAGATAACACTGGCAGATTTGTGGTACTAAGGGCCTACTGCCAAGGGATAAGGATTACACTGGTATGTGTTTATATTCCACCTAAAACTGCTATTATGGAGCTTAAAAAATTGGTAGAAATAATCAGCTTTCAGCAGGGAATATTACTTATAGGTAGGGATTGGAATTTGATACGTACCAATCAAGATGTATCTGGGATGGAGGCCTAGAAGGGAAAATATAACAAAAGAGTGTAAATTTATGAAGACATTTATGAAAATATTTGGTATGAAAGACATGAATTCAGTAGTAGGAACTTGAGAGAATTTATATATTATTCACCAAGGAACAATAACTAGACTAGACTAGACAGAAATTATACTTCACATGAACATGTGCATTGAATTGAGAACTTTGACACACATCCAATAACTATTTCAAATCATGCTCCAATAATTATTAAGATAAAAATTTAAGATAATAAAATAAAAAGAGATACTAGAACTTCCTCATTTTTACCTCTTAAAAAGAGATGAATTTAAGGAATGTGTAGTGGAAATTATCTGGGAGTTATTAGGGAAGTTAGTGACTGGGATAAAATGAAAGTGGAGTTTAAAAAAATAGGGTAGAAACAAAAGAAAAAGAGATCTGGTTATGAAGTAATAAGAATTATTTATAGGGGCTGACAAAGGTAAAAGTATTTCAAAATAAGGGGAATCTCACAGAACAAGAAGAGATGCAACTGCCAAATTCTAACAAAAAAATAAGGAAGTATCTGGATAATATGCATGGGTTTAAAAAGGGTGATGTTAAACAACTGCATTTTGATAATAACTCCAGAGCAGAAAAACTTCTGGCAGAATGGCTTAGACAACAGAAAGTATAAAGGGTTTTTGCCAAACTTAAAGAGCCTATAACAAGAAAAACAACCAGAGATCTTGTAACAGTATTAAAGATATTTAGGAAATTTTATGAAAATTTGTATTAAGCAGAGAAGTAGGGAAATTAAGAAAAAGCAAAAAAAAAAAATAGAAATATTTATGGAAGACTTAAATATTCCAAGGTTCGAGGTAGATGAGGCTCAACAATTAACACTTAAGACAGGACAAGATGAGAGAAACAAATGTGATGTATAACAAATCTGGAGTAAAGTTTCCAGGAATGGATGATATTCCAGTGAAAGTTTGGAAGCTAGGAGGGAAGAAATTGATAAAAATCTTGAAGGATTTGTTTAACAATATTTCAACAGGAAGGGAGGCACCAACATCCTGGAACAAAAGCTGTGGTGGCTATACTACTTAAACATAGTAAAGACCCATCTGATCCAGCTTCAAATAGGCCCATTCAATTTTATACCATGATTATAAATAGTTTATGTCTCTAATAGCTAAAAGAATGTCAAAGGTGATGCCAAAATTGATAGCTATAGGGCAATGTGGTTTTGTGGAAGGGAAGCAAACATTTCACAACATTAATAAGACAATGATGATCCAGACAGAAGCAGGATGTTAGACGATACCCACTGTTACTGGTGGGTCTTGATACAGAGAAAGCATTCTACAGAGTAAGCTGGGGTTTTACAGGTTCATAGGTGTCTTTTTAAGCCTAACCATGTATCCCAAATTCTGACAAGTTCTGGAACCCTTGATAAGTGTAAGCAGGGGTTTGGGAGATGAAACATTTGCAAGCAGGGGACTGGGAGATAAACCATTTACAGGTTGCCTGTGTCCATTAGAGTCACAGGTGCCAAGCCAGGGATTAATTTCCTGTTCCCCATCCAATTGTCCAAGTCATAATTGAATTGGGTTAGGGAGAAAAAATATGTCTTTCCAGCAGGTCTTATTAATATCACAGGCAAGGTTTAATTCTTTAGAATGGGTGATTCTGGTGGTGTTTGTTTTTTGGATATGCAGATCATCCATCAGAATAGGGTCTAACAATGCCCTGTCTGCCAGGCATAGATCTCGCCTCAACAGCCTGTAGGACACAGAATACAGGGATAGGGTCTTGCGGTGGTCTGACCAGGACACTTTACTTACGCTCTGAATTCTTTTAGTGAGAAACCTCTGGGGATGTTCCATTTGTTGGATATGCCTGGTCAGGTACATACCAAAGGGGGCATTGCACTCAATGATAGGTCTGATGAATGCCAAATACAGTGGAACAATGACTTCCTTGGACCTAGATGCCATACCTTTAGTTTATAAGTTGCGCAACACAAAATGACTTCCTCACTACTACACACAAGTGAAGGTCAAAGGCTAGATTACTGTCCATGTGTGTCCCTAACTCCCTGACTACAGGGTTGTATTTTCAATATGATAGTTATGAGGGGTGGATGGCTTCCCAAAGGATACTATTATGCATTTCTTTGCATTTCATTTTAGTCCATGTCTCTGACACCAGTTGTTTTCCTGTGTCAGCCCTTCCTGGAGAATATTTGTATCAGTGTTGGATTCAATGACAGCTCCTAATTTGCAATCATCTGCAAATTTCATCAGTCAGAGACCACTGACATTGGCCTTGATTTCAGAGAAGTAAATGCCAAAAAGGAGTGGTCCAAGCACTGATCCCTGAGGGAGTCCATTTGTGATTGGCCTCTTTGTAGAGGTGGACCCCCCAGTTCTAACTTTCTGGGTTCTATCTGTGAGCCAGTTGGCTATCCACTGGGTGACATACAGGTTTGTACCCAAGTTCTTGAGTTTGTCAACAATGTCTGAGTGAGGTATTGTGTCAAATGCCTTGGCCAGGTCATGGTGGTCAGTGTGAACCATTTTGCCCTTATCCATTGCTTTGGTGATCTTCTCAAATAAGTCCACCAGGTTGAATAGGCATGACCTGCCCTTGATGAAACCAAACTGGGTTGGGTCCAGTGTCTGGAGGTTTTTCTATATCATTATTGATAATTTCCATGATAATTCTATGGCTTTGCATATAAGACTTATATGACTAGTGAGACTTATGGGTCTGTAGTTTTCAGAGTCTGCAGATGGCCCACCTTTGTGCAGAGGGATGACTGTTACTGTGCTCCACTCATGAAGCACAAAGCCTGTTTAAAGGCTGCAGTTAAACAGCAGTTCCAGACAGCCTAATAGGTCATGTTTCATGCTATTTAGAAGGCATCCTGGGATACTGCCTGGGCCCATTGATGCAGTGTTCTTGGCCTTAGACAGAGCATTAAGGACCTGTTCCCTAGTGATGGCAGGGGGAGTTATACTTGATGGTATTTCCCGAGGAAAGGTTGAGGGGGAGAGAGGGGTAAAGTTAGAGCTGAATTTGTTAGCCAGTAGGTTTGCTACATCATCTGGCTTAGTATAGATGGCTTCATTTACAATGAGCTCTGCACACAATTGTGTATTGCCTTTGAGACTGTGGACATAGCTAAAGAATGTCTTGCAGTTGTCCTTGGACTAGAAGGCCAAATTTACCTCAAAACTGACTTTGGTAGACTTTGTCCTTTGAGTGGTCTGTTTAACTTGATGAGAGCAATTGTTATCCTGCTGGATGCTGTGCCTCCTAATTTCTGTCATGACTTTTTCCCTTCTGTTATACAGCCTACTGATGTTGTAATTCCACCAGGGTGCCTTGTTTTTTGTGTTAGTTCTGTACTTTTCCCTGGTGGGTACAGCTGCCTCTCTGCGGCTATTACCAAGCTTGTACGGGGTTTCTGTGAACAGTTCTGAATAGGCAGCAGTGTTCTCAGGATTTATGGGGGCTTGAAATTTTGGCAGGTTACTACTTAATAGTAGGAAGGTAGCTTTAGAGTATGAGTAGGACAGTAGAATAATTTACATTTCCTAATACAATAATAAGGTAAATTAAAAGGATGTATGAGGGATAAGAGGCAAAAATCAAAGTGGGGGTCCTCTGATAAGTTGCGTTTGAAAAACAATCAGGCAGGTGTGTCCTCTTTCCCCTTTGTTATCTGTACTATATTTAGAACCACTAGCAAAGAAAATAAGGCAGTCAGATATTTAAGGATATAACTGGTATGGTGTTCTAGAAGAGGTGGCTTTATTTGCAGCTGATATTCTGTACCTGATGGAGCCAGGTGTTGTGGATCATTCTGAAACAGTTTCGTTTTTTTTTTTTTCGGGATATAAAATTATTGAAAATAAAACAAAGGCTATAGCAATAAATTAAATACCCAAGCATGAATTGGTTCAGCAATACCCATATTTTGGGGACATGATAAAATGAAGTATTTAGGAGTATGGATTAAAAAGAATACTGTTATGGATATGTGGGAAGAGACTAAACAAAAGATAATATAAAAACTGAGAAACTGGAACCTTTTGCCTATGGATATGGATAGCAAGCCCATTTAGTCTTATACATAGGTCAGACATATTTTTATCAATCAGAAATGTTGTGGATATTAATTAATACAGAACTGAAGGATTTTATTTTGGGGGAAGAGGGCAAGAACCAAGTGGGATAAGCTGATCCTCCCAATGGAACAAGGAGTTTTAAGATTACCTAGTTTGAAGGGGTATTTTAGAGATACACAGTTAAGGGTCTTAAACATAACACAAGCAAAAAGCTACGGGTTTATATCACAACATCGAATGATGAATACATCAAATGAGAAAACATCGAACTGACTTCATCGAACATCACAACATCGAAATGGGGAAAAAACAAAAAAAAAAAAAAAACGTGGAGTGTGGATGACAAACAAATTGCTACATGCAGGGGGGCAAGACCCCCTGCACCCCCCACAACCCTGCCACTTAAACATACCACTTCGGAGATCACAGTTCAGTGCACTACAGTGTGGAAACAGAAGATTTCTGTATCCTACACTGTAGCGTAGACTGCGGTGGTGGTGCTGAGGTAGCGTCACCTCACAGTTAGACGTTGCCCGTTTGATTCTCAGTTAGACTGTCTTCTGTGTGGCGACATGCGTGAATGGGCGTTCCTTCATTGAAGGTTGTGTGTTAGGCCCGGCAAGCCAGCACGTAAAAATCTACTGTCAATCATTAGCGGACCGGAGTTCCGCTGTGGCGACCCCTAACCGGGAAAAGCTGAAAGACACAACAACAACAACAACACTGTAGCGCGATCTCGTAGTTGGTATACTTAAGTAGCGGAGGGTGTGGGGGGGCTTGCCCCCCTGCCTACACCCTTAATCTTGCATGCAGCCATTGGGGACTGCCATTGACATAGTTTTGATGGTTTTAGTCTTCGATGAAACCTGTTTGATGTTTTCACAATCAATGCATTCATCATTCGATGTTGTGATATAAACCCGAAAGTTACAATTCAAAGTGGAATGGGATGATAATGAAGCAGGGGAGTAATTCAAGAAGTAAGGAAAGAAGAATGGGAAGAGACCAATAAGACATCTGAATTTTAGGCTAGTGAAGAGGGATTGATATTAGACTATAGACTAAGTGAAAGGAATGAGAACCTGAACCGACCGAGTTTTTAATTGAATCTAGAATATAAAATATTGCATGATAACTATGGGAATCAATCAGTAGAGGTCCGAAAAGATTTGGAAGAGAGAGAGATTACATATGCAATTCAAAAATAAACAATGGTAGGACATGTATGCATGTCTTCCAAATATGCAACAAAATCTAGAAAATTTGGGATTTTAGCCTGGAAGAGTTTGCAAAGATACTTGTATACCCCAAGCAGATTCCAAAGATTTTTTTCCTCAGAAGGCAAATGCTGGAAGTGTAATGGGGAAGACAGAGGTGCCCAGAAGGGCATGTTTTCTGAGTATAATGAGTTGACAGACTTTTAAAAAAGTCCCTACAAAGTACTCTGTCAAGAATACTTTGTGAGCAAATGAGTGTAACTAATGAAATTAATTTTTAAGCTGGGATACAGAATCGTAATTGCCTAGACATAGTAAGGCCCTGTTAAGTTTAACTCTGGTGGCTGCCAAAAAAAGCAATTACTAGAAAATGGAAATTAAAATCTGAACCAGCTATACTTGAAGAAGTGAATATTGTTAACAGAGACAAAAGCAGAAAATGGGATCTTTAAAACAGGGTAGGAATAAATTCGTGCTAAAAAAATGGAAATTGTGGGAACAATCCAAGCAGAAAAATGTTTTGGGGGATGATGAATGAGGTTCAAGAGTAGATGGGAGATGAGCAGTTTGAATTCAGATCAGGATGTAGCACAATTAACCCAATTTTTGCAGTGAGACAGACAGCTGAAGAGAAGCTAGAAATGACGAAAGAGTCCAATGGCATTCCTAATCTTTGTGAAAGCATACAACAGGGTCACAAGAAAGCTGATATGGGCGGTCCTGCAATGGTTAGTAGTTACAGGGACATTAGTAGAACTAGTGCAAGCTACGTACAAGGACCCTATGGCACAACTACAAACAGTAACCAATGTAGGAACATACCATCAGCCAAAGTAGCATTACAACTCTCTTTATTAGGAACAACCACAACTCCAATAAAATATGAAAACCAATTCAGTTAAGCGCTTTCATCCCAAAGTACACAGGCCTTCCTCAGAACAATGACAGCAACATAACCGCAACCCTAAATACCTTCTATACAAGCTTAATTGGTCATAATTAACCTCAGATGTAGAGGCATGCTTTGAAAAACACAGTAAAATGAAATGATGAAACAGAATAACATTAAAATGAATGCTTAACAAATAAAATGTATAAAGATATATATATATATATATAAATTCGCCCTAAAATGTTTTTTAGCCTTAACACACTGTTAATACTAACACATTCACTGATTCCAGGGAATCTTGTGGCATTAAACCTTAATTGCCACTTAAGTTCAGCGATACTCAAATTTTCATCCACCACAAACCCTTGTCCATCTTTCACAATTTGTTCCTCCAGAAGAAATCCAAACTTATGGTCCTGATTACTATTTATGTGTCTATACAGGGCATTGGTCAACTTTCTGTTTTTAATATCAGTTAAATGTTCATATAGTCTATCCTTTAATTGTCTACAGGTCTTTTCCATATAGAATGCCTGGCAAACCAGACATTTTGCCATGTATACAACGTTCTTACCACAGCAATTATAATGCCCCTTAATACTGATGTCCTTTCTATTAAGACAAAACTTACTTCCAGTCACCAATATATGTGGGCATTGTGTACATATACCGCATTTAAAATTACCCGTCATTTTACATCTATCAGTATAACTTGGTAAGACAGTTTCCAAAATTTTTTTGAATGACCTGTCTCTTCTAAATACTAAACTGGGCTTATCACCTAGAAGTTTGACTGCTTCCTTACCTGTGTGCAAAATTTCTCATTTTTTTCTAATGACTGCCCCTATATTATCAGAATGTTTGTTATATGTGGAAATAAAACTCCTGCACATATGTGTCTGCTGGTCAATTCTGTCTACTGTACTTTGTATCCCCATACTCGCTGTGTTGTTCCAACATAAAATTGGGGTATAAACATTTTTTACTCTCTCTTTGGATACTTCTTGTTTGATTTTTTTTCAATAAAAACTGGAGGATAACGCTTCTATAAAAATATATTAGAAATCAATTGTATTTCATCCAAGAATTCACTATCTAGAGTTACCATTTTGGCTGCCCTGACAAATTGCCCTTTGACAATGGCCTTCGTTTAATGATTTGGGTGCCAACTGGAGTAGTTCAAATATGAATTGGAAAAAGTGGGCTTCCTGTAGATTCTGGAAAACAAACATTTATTTGCTCTATTCACCCTTAAATCAATGTCCAGATAAATTGCTCTTTCCCTACTATATTCATGTGTAAACTTAAAAAATTCCACTGTACGATTTATATAGGCCAAAAATTCTAAAAGCCTTCCCTCGGATCCTGTCCATAACAAAAACATGTTATCCAGGTACTTAGTAAAGAACAGGATGTCATTACAAAATTCACTTTGAAAACATATATTCATTCTCCCAAAAGGACATTACATAATTAGCAAAAGTGGGGGCACAAGCTGCTCCCATTGCTACTCCAGTAACTTGCTTATAATACTGTCCTTCGAAGAACAAATAATTATTTCTTAGCACTACCTCCATCAAGGTGGTCAATACATTTATATCATCCTGTTCTAAATACCCAGTGACCAACAACTGTGATTCCAGCCATGTCAATCCAGTTGGAATGACAGAAAATAAGTTAACACATCGATAGTTACTAAAAACATGTCCTCCCTGTATGTAATTTTGTTAATGTTCTCCAGAAACTGCCAGGAATCTTTACAGATATATGAAAAATACTGCAAGCCTTTTTTCAGGTAGAAATCTAAATATCTACCTATAAAGCAGGTTTTTGCCCTTTTTCCATCGACAATAGGTCTAAAACTGAGGTTATTTAACCCCTTGTGTATCTTTGGAATTCGAAATATATTTGAAACTATTGGGTAATCACTTTTGAGGTAAGCATAATCATTCTCATCTATTTGTCCTTGATAAAGTACGTCTTCCAACAACATATCAATTCACCTATGGGCAATGTTAATTTAATTACGAGAATTTTCCTGATATGTGTCCTCCGTTAACATGCTGGACATACTAATAATGTAATCACTACTATCCATTATGACCACCCCATTGCCTTTATCAGGTTTCATTACGCGAATGGTTCTATCTCTAGATAGATCATATAATAATTTCCTTTCACTAACATTTAAATTGTCTTCAACACAGTTGTTATTGGACTTCAGTATATCCCTGAAGTCTAACTCACATACCTTTTCAAAGACACTACCCACATTGGACAATGGACGGTTAAAGAGACTGTTTTTTTTCCCAAAATATTGCAGTCTTTATCACAATTACACTGTTTGAACCATAATGCTAGATTTAATTTCCGTGTATACAAATTTAAATCTATGAGCAAATCAGCTACATTGGCCCTCCTATAGGGAACAAACGTAAAACCTTTTGCTAACAAGTCAGCATGTCTCGTCTCAATTATTTTAAAATTTAAAAATCACCTTCAATGTTGCTGATGATACTAGGTTGCAAAACATCAGAATGATTGTTTTTCACGTTGTTAATCACATTCAAATCATCCAATAAACTTGTTAAAATATGTCCATCAACATTCACCAAGTTGTTGTCCATACCACCATCATCAGTGTCACCAAGAACACACACAAAATCAACTTCTTGCAAAGAATCATTTGTAACAGGCACCCCAATATCACTTTGAAGTTCATAAAAAAATAAGTTATGTACTCACCATAACATTCCACGTTTGTTGTCCAGTATCTCACCTTCAGTCTTGCTATTTTGGGTTCGGAGCCAAAACCTCAGCTCCGACTCAGCCTATACTAAAGCTCGAGAGCTTCTACTGCCTCAAGGATGAATACTATCCCATAGTGCTTAGCGGCTATTCCCCAGATCTCATTTGATAAGGAAGGTTCCCATGATATGTTCAATATCCAAAAGGATGATATCTGAAAACATATTGTCAAAAAATTAACAAGAAAAGGCAAGAAGGGAATCAGACCTTATCTGCCAGTTTCTGAGAAAAAATTCTTCTTGATACTCCAGGAGAGGGATGGCTGGGAGGGACTCAAGACTGAAGGCGAGATACTGGACAACAAACATGGAACATTATGGTGAGTACATAACTTCTTTATGTTATGTTGTCCCATCTCATCTTCAGTCTTGCTATTTTGGGACAGAGTCCCCAGCACCTTTTTCTTGGGTGGCTCAAGGGAATAAACTCCTCAGGATAGTGGAACCAAAGGATGCCCTGTTCCAGGAGGCCACATCTACTTTGTAATGAGTAATAAAAGTATGAGGGTTAACCCATGCAGAAGCAGCACAAATTGAATCCAGTGGAAGTCTGGATTGAAAGGCAATGGAGGTAGATACCGCTCTAGTTGAACGCCCTTTGATTTTCCCTGGCGGTTCCTTATTGTGGGAATCATAGACATATGTGATGGTTTCAGTAAGCCATTTGCACAAATTAACTTCTGAGACTGCCAAACCTTTTTTTATTTTCTGAATAAGAGACAAACAATTGGTCTGACTTCCTAAATTCTTTGGTCCTGTGCAAGTAAAAACATAACTGTCTGTGCACATCCAGTTGATGGAGATTATACTCTGCCTTGTTGCCGTAGTCTGGAAAAAACACTGGTAATTCTATACTCTGGTTTAAATTGGCTTGAAAACAAACTTTTGGTAAGAAGGAAGAATTTGTTCTGAGGGAAACTCTATATTTAAGGAAGATCAAATAAGGTGGACGGATAGACAAGGCTTGCAACTCATACTCTCCTGGCTGAAGTAATTACTGTCAGGAAGAGTGTTTTCCAAGATAAAAATTTTAATGAACAAGATGATGCTGGTTCGACAGGGGGCAGAATCAAAGAGGACAATACTAGATTGAGATCCCGAGGAGGAGGTTCTCTGACTGGAGGTCTTAACAGAAAAGTACCTTTTAGGAAGGCTTTGCATAGTCTATGAGACATTAGACTAGATCTTGATTCTCCCACATGATAATTAGAAATAGCAGCTAATTGAACTCGGACAGTGGCTGGCGCTGCCCCTTGATTAAAAGTTTCTGTTAGAAATTCCAGGATTAGAGGTATAGATGCTGTACAAGGATCTATATGTCTTTTGTCAGCCCAACAAGAGAACCTCTTCCATTTGCTTACATAGAGATTTCTAGTCGTCAGCTTGTGGGAAGAGACGAGAATTTGACAAACTGCAGGGGACAATTTCGGAAGCCTGGCTAAGAGCAGAAGTGGAGCAGCCAAGCTGTCAGTTTGAGGGTGTGGACTGCAGGATGGAGTGTTCCTAACTGATGTGTCAGAAGATCCGTCACTGGTTCAGGGTCCATGGGTCCTCCTGAAGGTAGGGCCAAAGGAAGGGGAACCAAATCTGACGAGGCCAGTATGACGCAATGAGAATTAACCTACGACTCAACAACTGTGCTTTCTGTATGACCTTTGGAATCAAGGAAACGGGAGAAAGGCATAAAGAAGACCCAGGGGCCAATCGTGAACCAGTGCATCCCTCGGTGACTCTCCTGGAGGGGAAATTAGAGCAAAGGAGTTGCTGTATTTGGAACTGAAGGGAGTGGCAAAAAGGTCACAGCAAGGCTGGCCCCATTTGTGAAAAATTTGATTCACAACTTCCTGATTGAGGGACCACTCATGAGGCATGAGAATCGCTCTACTTATCCTGTCTGCTATAACACTGGATTTCCCTGGGATATGCGTTGCTGTCAGAAAGTGTTGAGAAGATATCGCCCATTGCCATACTCTCGGATCTGGTTCCCCCCTGCTTGTTGATGTACCAAACCACCGACATACTGTCTTGTCTGAATTGCAATAGTCCCCATGGGAAGAGAGTCCTGAAGTGCTTGCAACACCAGAAGCACGGCCCTCATCTCTAGGACATTGATATGGAAATGGTACTCGTGATCTTTCCAAACTCCTTGGACCGTCAGTCCCAGATAATGCCCCCCCACCCCATCTGGGACACGTTTGTGGTTACTGTAGTGATAGGTTTCGTGAGACATGGGTAACTCCTGCATGGACCATTGGGCGAAGAGTAGCCATTGCAGTATTCTCATGTGAAGTCATGCCATGGGAAGTAGTGTTATCGTCGCTGCCATAGAGCCTAAGACTGTTACTAGAGCACTAATAAGTAAAAACAGCTAACAATTAGACAAACAAAATACATAAAATATTAAATTTTTCAAGCCTGAGCCAGTGAAGACAATCCCGAAGCTTCAAGCGGCAAACGAGATCTGGGGAATATCCGCTAAGCACAATGGGATAGTATTCAGCCTCGAGCCAGTAGAAACTCTCGAGCTTTAGTATACGCCGAGTTGGAGCCGAGGTTTCGGCTCTGAACCCAAAACAGCAAGACTGAAGGCGAGATGGGACAACCTAACATCTGATTTTTCAATCATGTTAGAACCAGTCTCTGTATACTCATATTCAGTTCCTACTAAGTCATTGGAGGCTGCATGCATCTGTGCACAACGAACTATGCTGTTGTTTAAAAATGCACAGTCCTGTATTTGCCCTATTACTTCACTAGAACAGTCACCAAAGACACAGTTACAACTTACTCTTTTTAACAAAGAAATGGCGACGTCCATCATCTCCTCTGCTGATTCAGTGCATAATTCTTGTTGTTTTGGGGCCTTGCTCCTTGTGCTACGTAATCCCTGTACTAATCAAACAAGAAGTATCCAACATGAGATTAAAAAATGTTTATACTCCCATTTTAGGTCGGAACAACACCGTGAGTATGGGGATACAAAATACAGTAGACAGAATTGACCAGAAGACACATATGTGCAGGAGTTTGATTTCCACATTTAACAAAGATTCTAATAATATAGTGGCAGTTATTGGAAAAAACTGGGAACTTTTGCACACAGATAAGGAAGCAGTCAAACTGCTAGGTGATAAGCCCAGTTTTGTATTTAGAAGAGACAGGTCATTCAAAAAGAATTTTGGAAACTGTCTTACCAAGTCATATTAATGGATGCAAATTTGGTGGGTAATTTTAAATGTGGTATGTGTAGAAAATGCCCACATATATTGGTGACTGGAAGTAAGTTTTGTCTTAGTAGGAAGGACATCAATATTAAGGGACATAATAATTGCCGCAGTAAGAACGAGGTATACATGGCAAAATGTCTGGTTTGCCAGGCATTCTATATAGGAAAGACCTGTAGACAATTAAAGGATAGAATATATATGTACATTTTACCGATATTAAAAACAAAAAGTTGACCAGTGCCCTGTATAGACACATAAATAGCAATCAGGACCATAAAAAGAAGTTATGTCTTACCATAACGTTCCATCTGAGTTGTTGATCTTCTTCCAGTCATCACTGATGGGTCCGGTTCCGAGGGTCGGCCTAATACCAAGCTCGCGTACACCAAAAACTCTCGAGCTAAGCTGCTACCCACAATGTCCTTCTCCAAGTTACCTCAGATCGAGTTTGCATGCAACATATAGAAGAGAACACAGGCCATTTCTGTGCAGAAACCCTGAAACACCACAAGGACCCACAAGATCCACCAGGAGCCTTTGGTGGGGGACGGTGGGAGGGTGTGATGACTGGAAGAAGATCAACAACTCAGATGGAACGTTATGGTAAGACATAACTTCTTTATCTGAAGTTGTTAATCTTCTTCTGATTCATCACTGATGGGACAGCATCCTAAGCTACCTGGAGAACCTGGGTGGCCATTATGGAAGAACATTCCTGAGAACCATTGAGATGAAGGCCGCTCTTCCCCGGCTGACCAAATCCAATTTGTAATGCTTGATGAAAGTATGGGGTTTAGCCCAAATGGCTGCTGCACAAATGTCATCCATGGAAGCCCTGGAGTGAAAAGCAACCGAAGTTGCGATGGCCCTAGTTGAATGAGCTTTGATTTGATTTAGATTCATTCACAAGGGAGTATGAAAAGGTAATACAATCTCTGAGCCATTTTGATAAAGTCACTTTTGATACAGCACATCCCATTCTTGAACCAGAAAAGGAAATGAAAAGTTGGTCCAACTTGTGGAAAGACTTAGTCCTGTTCAAGTAGAAATGTAGTTGTCTATGTACGTCCAACAAATGTAGACAGTATTCTCTCTTGTTGGAATAATTTGGGAAAAACATAGGGAGCTCAATGGACTGGTTAACAGAGAAGTCGGACACCACTTTGGGGAGAAAGGATGGGTTAGTACGAAGGGATACTTTGTCCTTATGGAAGATTAGATACAGGCTCTTGATGCATAAGGCTTGTAACTCAGATATTCATCTGGCTAATGTAACCGCTACCAAAAACAAAGATTTCCATGACAGGAATTTAAGATCACATGTCGCAGCAGGCTCAAAGGTGGTGGGGGGAGGTAGAGAGAGAGAGACTGTAGAACCCGACAAAGATTCCATGTCTCTACAGGTTGCCTGATAGGAGGTCTGCTATGGAAAACTCCCTTGAGAAAGTTCTTGCAAAGGCAGGTGGAGATAAGAGGAATGCCATCCGGACTGTTATGGAAATTGGAAATAGCTGCTAAATGGACTCTAATAGTAGAGGCTGATGGCCCATTGTCAAACAACTCAGAAAGATACTGAATTATAGCAGCTGTAGGAGTTGAAAAAGGATCTAGCATCTGATTATTAGACCAGATAGCAAATCTTTTCCATTTGTCTCTGTAGAGTTTTCTGGTAGATTGTTTATGGGAGGCCAAACTAATATCGCGGACAGGTGAGAAGAGGGTTTCCTGCCTGGCGACTAATGGAATTGGAGAAACCAAGCTGTCAGCTTGACAGTGGACAGATTTGGGGGAGTCAGCCCTTGTGGGTGAGACATTAGGTTCAGACGAGTGTCCAGGATCCAAGTAGGTTGTAATAGGTGAAGCTGGAGGAAGGGAAACCACACTTGTCGAGGCCAGAAAGGGGCAATGAGGATCACTTTGCGTCTCAACCGAATTGCTTTCTTTAAAAATAGGGGTATCAAAGGTATTGGTGGGTAAGCGTAGAGGAGACGCATGGCGTCTCTTGGTGATTCGCCGTCTGGGGGAAAGAGGGTAAAATAGCTGCTGCTGCATTTTTTGTTTGAAAGGGAAGCAAAAAGATTGCAGCAAGGCTGGCCCCAATGGGTGAAAATTTCTGCCGTCATGTTCGGGTTGAGAGACCACTCATGTAGACGGAGGATACATCTGCTCAGCATGTGCGCAATCACGTTGGAGCTCCTCGGGATATGCATTGCAATTAGAAAGCGGCTGGAAGCTATCGCCCAATGCCAAATTCTCGCAACATAGGGGATAGGATTTGTCCCCCTCTGTTTATGTACCAGACGACAGACATGTTGTCCGACTGGATTGCAATCGTTCCCGAGGAGCAGATGAAGTGCCTGTAACATTAACAGCACCGCTCTTAACAACTGGACGTTGACATGCAAGTTGACCTCCAAGCTGGACCACATGCCTTGGACTGTCTTTCCCTGGAAATGGCCACCCCCACCCTATCAGGGAAGCGTTCGTGGTCACCGTGGCATTGGGTTGAGGAGTCTGGAAGGGGCGGCACCAAAGGTTTTCGTCTGTTCTCATTCACCAGAGAAGATCTTGCTTGCAGGAATTAGTGAAGAGGATTTGCGAGTTTAGAGGATGGAGACTGGATACCCATGGGAACAAAAGAAGCCATTGTAACAGTCTCATATGCAATCTTGCCAGGGGGACAATCAGGATGGCTGCCGCCATGGACCCCAGAGCCTGTAGAACTTCCCTTGCAGACACCTTCCTCGACAGAGTATCACTTGTACTTGTAATCTTAATCTCTGAAGTCTGTGAGTAGGGAGAGAGACTTGGCTTATTTGAGTACTAAATACTGGTCCTATAAATTCCAATTGTTGAGTAGGATGAAGGTTGGATTTTTCCCAGTGTATTGTGATGCCTAGGAACTCCACCAGTGCTAGAGTGTAGCAGAGGGCCATGACCAGTAGATGCTTGGTGGGGGCTGAGAGGAGCCAATCGTCTAGATATGGAAACACCTGGAATCCCTGATGTCTCAGATGAGCTTTTACCAATGCTAGGCATTTCGTGAACACTCTGGGGGCCGTCGAGAGACCGAATGTCAGGGCTCTGATGTGGTAATGATTGGCTCCCAGCTGGAAGCGAAGGAGACACCTGGAGCGCTTGTCCATTTTGATGTGGTAACACGCATCCCGGAGGTCTATCCAGCACATCCACACACCCTCCCGAAGATATTGGAGAATGGATTGTATCATGACCATGTGGAATTTGGTCTGAACTACTGATTTGTTAAGTTGGCTGAGATCCAAAATGGGTCTCCAGTCCCTGGTCTTTTTTGGCACCAAAAAGAATCTTGAGTAAAAAACGGATCCGCACTGGTCTGGGGGGACTTGTTATATGACTCGTTTTTGACACAGCTTTCTTATTTCTGAAGCTGCTTCTTCCTTTTGACTGGGTGGAACATCAGGAAGGCATTTTGGGGGTCTTGGGTAAGATATTAGAGGGGATGTAATAACCTCTGGACTCACTGATCGTTTGTAATAGAGTGCCACGCAGCTTGGTGCAAAGAAAACCGAGCCCCGACTGCTTCCAGAGGAAAGCAATCGGGCAGTGCTTCAGGAGCACTGATAAGGTCGTCCGGAGAAAGAATCCCTGGAGTCCTGGATTCGGGGAACCCTCTGCCCCTAAAGGGGCATCTTCCATTATTGGAAGCCCTTCTGCCTCTGGGGGAATCCTCACCACTTGCACTACGGAAAGGGCCATGAGATTCTTTGTGTTATATCTTTCCACTCCTCTGGTTCCTGAAGAAAGAGCGCTGAGGTCTGGGAAAACGTAAGCCAATGGCAGACAAGGTTTTTCTGTCCTGCTCACACCTGGCTAATGTGTCCTTCACTTTAGAACCGAACAAAGTGGATGGTTCGATAGGGGCGTTCAAGAAGGAAGACTTGAAGGAGTCTGTGAGGTCAAAATGCGCATCCAGGCGTGGCGTCTCATAACTACACCTGCACTCGCAGCTCTAGCCGCCCCTTCGGTCACGTGGGACAGCAACCTCATGGACGAGTTGGAGATCGACTCTAGGGTAGCAAGCTGAGAAGCAACTTTATCGCGTGCCCCGTCAGAAAATTGACCCGCGAGGCTTCCAGAGAGTTCAGAGATGAGATCCCTCTGGAGCCTCGTAAAATGTGCCAAATAGTTGAGAGACCTCACAGCAAAGGTCGCTGAAGAAAAAACTCGCTTCCCTAATCTGTCCACCACCCGGGACTCTCTGTTGGGTGGATGGACAGTAGGATTTTCCTCCGCAAGGTCCTTTTTTGTGGCGGCCACCACCACCGTAGCGTCTACTGGTAAGCCTCTAGACCAATGGGGCTGTTCCTCTGGAGGGGAAAGTATCTTGTCTGGTCTCTGGGGAATGGCCTCAACGGTATCAGGGTTCTTCCATGCCCGCTGCACGATGAGCTGGACTAACTCATCGGCAGGTGGGGTCACCCAAGAAGTAGAGGGCCGAGAGCAGAAGACCTGCAGGAATACGGATTCCTCTGAGGAAGGGTTGGAGGGCTTCCAGTCACCCCTCTGCCTCAAAATTTCCAGGATGTCTCCAAAGGAGACATCGTCAGGGGGTGACCGTGGGGACCCTTCCCCATCATCGTAATCCATATCCTCAGTGAGGGACTCTTCCGGGGAGTCCATGTGTTTCCTCTTACACATCCGTTTCCGAGGTGGTTCTTCAGTGGGAGCGTCTGAAGAAGACTCAGAAGGGAGGTTACCCTGTAGGGGTTTCCTGAGGCTTGCGCTCTCGGTGTCCCGGGGAGGTGGCCTGTGATAGCTGAAGCTCAGAAAGAGCAGAGGGAAGGTCCGACGTAGGAGGTGTGCTTCCTGAAGCAAGCACCCTCTCCATCACCCAGAAGGCAGGCCCGCCCAAAGAGGAATGGGAGCCCGGAGCCGAGGAAGACAATCTCGGAATCGGGGACGCACCCCGCTCCGCGCGGCCCTCTCCTGGGGATGGAGTTTCAAGCAAAACCGGGGTGGGTGTCACCTCCAGATCCAAAGATGGAACCGATGAAAAAAACTGGAACAGTACCTGGAGCCAGGAGTTCCACCCCCCAAGCATGAGATTGAGGAAGTGGTGGTTCCAAAGGAATCGAAACCCAAAGGGGCCTTGGAGCCTCAGAGGTCACTGTTGGTGCAGAGGAAAGGATTCCCCCCAAAGACATCAGAGCTATGGGCCTCAGAACTGAAGGGTCCAAGGAAGGAGAATACATGGGAGTCATGGGGGCAATGGACCCAAAACCCGGAGTGGATTGGGTTTTAGGAAAATTTGTAATCCCTCTGGCCAACAGCTGATTGAACAGGCACACCACATCCAATTCAGATAGACTCCTGGTGGACCTTACCGACACTCCTAAGGGGGAGTCAGGTCAGTCCAAAATAGGGCTAAAGGCTTGTCCTGAAATGGGATCCAAAGACAGAGAGTACTGGTTCTGTGGTGTAAGAAAAGTCGGCACCAAGGATTCCAGTTTCGAGACAGGCAAAAGGGGTACGATCGATGCCAAGAAAGGGTTCTGAGCCAAGGGAATAGCTGGAGTGGAAGTCCTTATCGGCTCCAAAGAAGTGGTCGGTACCGATCTCGGAACGGAGATGGGTGACGTCGGTGCCGAGGTAATAACAGGCAATAAGGCTGGAGACTAAATCACACCTGGAACCACAGCAGTCAGTGCCGAGGGTGGCACCAGCGTGGAAGTCATCAAAATATCTGCAGAGATCACTGGAGCTGAACTCGGAACCAAGGTGGTCAGAGACGAGGAGGCAATCTTGTGCTCCATGGAAGACTTGTGGGCCTTATGCTTATGAGGCTTGCCCTTATCACCAGCCGATGAAGAGGGATCAGAATGAGGACATTTTTTGTCCTTTGATGGAGGGGTTGAGACCTCCTATGCAGAAAGAGCCTCAGAAAAGGGTGAAGAAAGCAGGCCTTTCAAAATAAGTTTATTTTTTCTTTCATTCAGCGTCCGTTGACCGAAAATTACACAAATCTGACAGGGAGGCTTCACAGACAAGTGGGAAAACCCCAGACAATAAACACAATTATCATGCAGGTCGCTATTGGGGAGTTTACCATTGCAGGAAGTGCAATGCTTAAACCCCGAAGTCCCTATCTTTTCAGACATATCCAGTATATTGATTCAAAGAAGTGAGAGAAAGAAAGGAGAAGACAAAAGTACCAACAATGGTATTAAGAATACTACAAGAGTAAAGAAGGGCATTTACCAACAATGGTAAGAGGAGGATACCCGTGGGTAGAGCTGGTTAAAGATAAGATATAAAAGATATAAAAGAGTTTTAGGAGAAAAAAACTTACAAAACACAGTAAATTTTAACACTTAGCTGGAGAGCTCGGTATATGGCAGTGCGGCAAACGAAATCTGAGGTAACTCGGAGAAGGGCATTGTGGGTAGCAGCTTAGCTCGAGAGTTTTTGGTGTACACAAGCTTGATATTAGGCCGACTCGGTTCCAAGGGCTCGGAACTGAACCCATCAGTGATTAATAGGAAGAAGATTAACAACTTAAGATGTATGGATTTCTTGTGGTGGAACAAATTGTGAAAGATGGCCAAGGGTTTGTGGTGGATTAAAATTTGAGTTTTGCTGAACTTTAGTAGCAATTAAGGTTTAATGCCACAAGATTCCCTGGAATCAACGAATGTGTTAAAATTAACAGCGTGTTCAGGCTACAAAACATTTTATGGTGAGTCTATATATATATTTTTATGCATTTTATTTGTTAAGCATTCATTTTTAATGTTATTCTATTTCATCATTTCATTTTACTGTGTTTTTCAAAGCATGAGTCAATACATCTAGGGTTAATTATGACCAATTAAGCTTGTATAGAAGGTATTTAAGGTTAGGGTTATGTTGCTATCATTGTTCCGAGGGAGCCCTATGTACTTTGGGATGAAAGCACTTAACTGAACTGTTTTTTGTATTTTATTGGAGTTGTAGTTGTTCCTAATAAAGGGAGTTGGAGTGCTGCTTTGGCTGACGATGTGTTCCTACATTGGTTATTGGTTTATTTTTGAGAAGAAACAATTACAAACAATGTTCAGACATACACAGGGGTTTTTAGTGGGAGCAGGTGGGCATCAGAGATCAGCTCTGAGACCACTGATGTTAATACTGGTGATGGAATACATTAGTAAACAGGTTAGCAGGAACAGATTAACAAAGCTGCTGTATGCTATGGTTGAGCAGAATGGAAGGCTGAATGAGGAAATCAAAGCTAGAATCAGAGGGGCTGCAGGTAACTGGCATAGTGTGTCAGGGATAGCGTCTGACAGCAGAATGCCAAGGAAGCTAAATAGTAAAGTGGACAAAACAGTGGTATAACCAGTGCAACTATATGGTACAGACACCTGGAAAGTAAAGGCAGAGCAGTTGAGAAAGCCAGAGGTGATGGAGATGAAGTGCTTGAGATGGGTTGTAGGAGTCATACTGTCAGACAGACAAAGAAATGGACATATTAAATTTAAAGCCCAAGTAGAACCAACTGCAGAGAAGTTCAAAGATAACAATTACTGTCATTTAGCCACATTTGCAGGAAAGCAGAAAATACTTGGTTCAGACAGGAAGGAGGCAAGAGGAAACAAGGGTACCATGCAAAGTGACGGATGGATTGTATGAGAAAAGACCTGTAATAGTCAGGTAATGACCAGGAATGTAAGAAAGTGGCACTGAAATCAGGGAAATGGCAACAGATGACAGAAAATCCCAACCTCACACAGAAAAATGGTGTAGATGATGATAGTGACTATGCAGTTGCTGCATGTCCTCCCAAATGCCAT